>NC_136505.1:100758254-100820754 GCF_053919585.1 Euprymna scolopes
TAAACGAGCATAATATGGCTATAAAAAAGTTCAGAAAGCACGTAAACCGGAAATTGATTGATATTATACTGATACTAAAAGAAAAACAAAGCCGTGCCAATAATTTTGAACAAGGGTTTTTTGCAATTATGTTTGTTGTTCCTTTGTTATTTATTTTTTCTAAAATCCGATTGCTGCATCGGAAAGGCCAGTTAAAAATACATAATATACTTTGTTATTTTCTTTAATTTAATCCCTTTTTTTAGAATTTATTAGACAAAATTTAACTTTTATTTTACCGTGCCAATAAATATGATCATCACTCTATATATATATATATATATATATATATATATATATATATATATATATATATATATATATATTATATATACTGACATTACAGAACCCAAACATCTATTTAAATTGTAAGAGAGAAATAGGGAACAATTGTGTGCACAGGATAAACTTTACTCTAGGATTACGATACAAAATAAATTTTGAAATTGACAATAACAGTATAAAATTAATAAATAAATACAATAATAAATAAAATAAAATAAACATATATATTCATAAATAAGCATATATATATATATATATACATATATATATATATATATATAAACTAACATAATATCCAAAATATAGATTAAAACACAAAATAACTGCACCCAGGCTGACAACAAAAGGATATCTATGCTTCCCATAAATGCAAAAAAGAGAAGGGGTAAACCGGAGGTCAAATGTGCCTTTGTCGTGTAAGAGCACGCCCATTGGCTGAGTAGGATAGGCTTGGTGACAAATAGGAAGCTGATTGACTAAATAGAAAATTCAATAGCATGTGCGTATATATAAACGCGCTATAACCACAACTTTTCGCATACGCCTGACGAATTCTCACGAGAATGAAACGCGAAATATTCTGCGTAGCTTAATTGCCATATATATTTTCGTAACTTACTACCTAGCTGTACCTATGTATTGAGCACTGTTGAAATGAATACAGAAAACTTACGCATAAAACTACATACCGTATATTAATTCACACACACACATGCATATATATATATATATATATATATATATATATAAGCTCACTGTCACACACACACACACACGCACACACACACACACACATATATATATATAAGCTCACTGTCACTGTAAACAAACTAGCAGTTTGGGCACTGTGAAGCGATGGAAGAGGGGCATTTGTAAGCACCGATTCTTAGCCTTGTGAGTAGAGCTTACGACTGTCAACTTGATGTTTGTAGGTTCGATCCACGGCTGTAATAAGGTGCTCGTATAGACACACTGATGAGTTGTGATATAACAAAACAATACTGTACGTGGATATATATATATATATATATATATAGATGTGGTTAAGAAATTGGATATATATAGAGAGAGAGAGTTTCTTAAAAAACATTTTTTTAAATAAAAAGAATAGAGAAAAAATTGCTGTAATAAAATTTTGAGTTCATATTTAAAAAATGGATGCTCGTCATGAATTTTGGAATATAAATTCCAGGAAACAGATGTAATTTTTTGTAAATGTTAACAGCAGACTGCGTGTATTTATAAACAAATGTAATATGTATATGTTGATATAAATACATATACACCCGCGCACGCACACACACACACACACACACACACACACACATATATATATATATATATATATACACTTGTTTGTTTGTTTATATATATATATATATATATATATATAGAGAGAGAGAGAGAGAGAGAGAGAGAGAGAGAGAGAGAATGGGTTAAGAAATTCCAACAAAAGAAAGATGTATAATTAAATAAGGGGGTAGTCACCAACAATGTGTATTTTTTAACATTATTTTATTATTACGTGTATTGGTTTTTCATTGGGAATTATGTTTAGATCATTGTAATTATGTTTTTAAGTAATTGAAATCGTTTTTAACGCGTTTCAGACGTTCTGTGAAGCGTCCTCTTCAGAAATTATTTTCAAAATGTGTTGGAGATGTAAAAATAGCATTTTCGTAGTTCATTTGAAGTGTTTACAAGGGGTGGAAACGTTTAAGTGTCTACTATTCATTGGAATGTTCAATTTTTATTACTCTTTTATTGGGCTGTGGCGAGGCCGCCGAGATATATTATATCTCGGCGGCCTCGGCTGTGGTTACTCGTGTGTTGTGTGTTCTCTCTCTCTCACTCTCTCTTTCTGCTTGTGTTTTTTTTTTTCCTTTAGGGTAGGATGTGTGTGTTTTCTTTTATTGGTTTGAAAATGTGTGTACTGTTTTATAGTATTATGATGTTATTTGCTTATATATATATATATATATATATATATATATATATATAGAGAGAGAGAGAGAGAGAGAGAGAGAGAGAGAGAGAGAGAGGCTGGAGCAGACCAACTTGCTTATTTGGAATATCAATTAAAACACAGGTAATGCAGGTATGCCTGTAATTCTTTGAACTGCAACTAGTGCAACATTTACGTTTAATTTTTTACTAGATTTAAAGATGGCATCTGTGGGATGGTGTCCATTCTTCTGCATACACTGAGTTAATCGAACTCCGGCATATCCAGCATATTGTGTGTTGGCGACAGCTCGACAAATGTTGATTTTCAGGTGAGTCAAAGTGCTAGAATGATCGTTTATAAACAATTGATTTCAGATATTCCCATAAAAGATAGCCACATGGTGAAAAATCAGGGGAGCATGCTGGCCAATGCAGATCAACTTTCACGTAGATGAGGTGTCCTGGGAAGTTCTCTCGCAAACCAGTTATTTACGCGCGCGCTGGTGTTCCTGAAAAATAAACAAAAAATAAATAACGCACATTAAGAACCAAGCCTCAAGCCCCACCCTCTCAAATAAGTCAATCCCTACCATCCTTGGAGCAACCATCGCTTTAGGGCATCAAATTAAATAAACAAGGTGCTGACGGACTTTATGGCGAATTCGTGGTTGAGTATGCTTACATGTGTGCCCCTTTTTGTATTGGATACTAATTCTTGACTATACAGTGAACGGATACCATAATATTTGGTTTGCATCTTATAATCACATAAGTGATAAGTCCGTACATCACCTAGTTCAACCAAGTAGTTTCCGAATAACATCTTGCATAAATATGGTATCGTGGTGACTAATGCCTATCAATCTCTAACTGTGCATCGACCGAACACCAACATTATTCGTTAACTGCACCTTATCGTTCAAACTCTACGACATAACGTTCACAGGGAACATGAGTTGGAACAAATACATCGAGGGTATTGCCACGGCAGCTGAGGAAGGTGGGCTCTCTCTACCGTGCTAGAAAGTTACTTACGCCGGAAAGTATCCTGTACCTCTATAACAGGGTCCAGAAGAGAGTTGCCAACCTGATAGGTCCTGAACTGTTATCTAAGCTCCTAGCTTTGTCCCATCGACGAAATGTTGCATCCCTCCGCCTGTTCTATAAGTATTTTAATGGTGGATGCTCCGACGAACTGCAAGCTCTTGTACCCTCTCGACGTAAATACCCTCGACACACCCCACAAGCAGCAAAGTCCAATCCCTACAAAGTAGAGATCCCCAGATGTCAGAAAGCCTTCTATTCCAATAGTTTCTTCCCCAGAACTGCTAGACTTTGGAATTCCCTTCTGGGTTCCTGTTTCCCAACTATACATATGTGCAGAAGCTTAAGTGTAATGTAAACAGACATCTTGCTGCTCAACTCCCACATGATATCCCTGCAACTTATGTCTCTGATAGTAGCCCCCTGCATCAAAGTTGCACTGCAAGCCCTTGTACCCACAACAAACCCGACAAGCAGCAAAATCCCACCCCTACACCGTAGAAACCCCAGATGCTCTAACAGTTTCTTCATCAAAACTGGTACACTTTGAAACTCCTTTCCGGGTTCCTGCTTTTCCGACTGTACTGACATGTATCTTGCTGTTCAACTCCCTTCATAGTATCCCTGCAATTATGTCCCAGATAGTAGCCCTTACATCAAAGTGACACCGTACCTTGTTTGTAGGAAAAATGCAATAAAAAAAATAGAAACAAAGAAAAAAGTGTTTTTTTTTCCTGATATAAGTGTTGTTTATTTTAAAAATAAAACATTGCTTATATCACGGAAAACACAAGTCTGACTTTCATATCACGTTCGACAAGCATATTCCTCCGACATTTGTAAAATCAAAGACGAACAACGCACTGACTCTTTACTAACTTTTCCTTAATTTACAATCATGTCGAGAAAAAAAAAGAAAAAAATGTGTAAAATTCTGACGATGGAGTCTATCTATTTGTTTATTTTCATAATATTTCGTTGTAATTTCAAAACGTATCTCATACGTATATATATATATATATATATATATATATATATATATATATATATATATATATATATATATATAGGCAGGGTACTCAAAATTGCCGACATGTAGCAACGTGGGAATGGAATTTCTTTCCTTTAAACGAAAACACCAGGTTTATCATGTCCAAAATTAACTTTTTGTTGGTAACATCGAATAGAAATAATATCTGACGAATTGATGAAAATAAGAGACTTATGAACACATAAAACCATAAAATTGCCATCCCATTAACGAAACGGCTGTAATGAATAAATCCAAGATGAAATAACCAAAAGTTACATAAAATAAAAATGTAAGTCTTTGAATTTCAACAAAGTTTTGTACTATATATATATATATATATATATATATATATATATATATATATATATATATATATACATATATATATATTAGAAAGTGCCTACGGTGATCAACCAATGTTTCGATGTTAATACGTACCATCGTGACTCTAAAGTCAATCAAGGCTCGACTCATTTTAGAGTCCTGACGAAATATGTCAACGTCGAAATTTTAGTTAATTCGCATCTGTTCCTGTTTATATAATTTTGCATATCGATCATTTTGTTAAACAATATTTGTTTTTAGTTCAATATATTTTAACTTAATTAACCAGCTTGCACACACATACACACACAAACATATATATATATCAATATGATAATATGAAAAATAGTAATTAAATAATAGTACTATGTAATGTCAATATAATTTACTACTACCCCCTCCTATTTACTCTAATATGCTGCGCTTACTTTTAATTATTTACTATATTATCGCCTTTCTTCATTCTTATTTCATATCTTAATATCATTAAGCTAATTTTTCTATATTTGCAGTTTGTATAATTTTGGCTCGTCTCCTCTTTCGATGAAAAGAATTTAGCTTCGAAATGCTATGTTTAAAGTGTTTTTTAATTCATTTTCTCCTTAACTTTTCCTTATTGTTTTGATGATGTTATAGAGTTATATATAACTTTTATTCCTCGTTTTCTATTTAATATTAAATATATATATTTCAGCCACATGCCACACAGCGCTGTATAGATGAACTTCTAGAATTCAAATCGGATAATATATTTCGATCAAAATTAGCATAACATTTGATGAGGAATAATTTCACGAAATGGACCTGTCAAATGCCCACCGTGCAATTTAACTCCAGTAGATGATTTGAGGGGGGATATAAAAAAAACCCATGTCTACGCTGATAAACAAGACAGAAGAGACCACTTGATATACCATTCGACGCATTATTACCAAAATAGAGTCTAGTTTAATGCGTGGAGTTTTGAAAATTGGATTTCGAAATTACGCCATATACGCGCGCCATGTTAGTTGGCCATACATTTGAAATTTAAATTATAACTGACAGAATTAATCTTTTGAATAAACCATAGTTTTGTATAATGAAAATACTTTCTTGTGGTGTATTTTAATTTAATTTATCAATACTTATCGAGGACATCCCGATACAAAACCTATCTAAAAACACTTCCAGGCACATAAATTATCTTGTTAAATTTCACCGTTTAGTCCATAAAAAAACTTGTATATAAAGAATTATGAATGCAAACAATTCAAATTCACAATCCATTATTTTTTTTAATATTTCATTCGGAGCATACAAGTGTTTCGGCCTGTTACGAAGATATTTGTAACGTCCACAGTGTATGACGTATTTATTTAGTCTTTGTAAAACAATCTTTCGTGATCATGTAACAAATAGGAGATATAGTTTAGTTGTAAAAAAATTTTGACAAGTTACATTTTTTATCGTATGCTGATAGACATATAATCGTCATTTAATCCAGGGTTTCTCAAACTTGTTATGTAATGAAAATACTTTTCTGTAGTGTATTTTAATTAAATTTATCAATACTTATCGAGGACATTCCGATACAAAATCTCTCTAAAAACACTGCCTGTCACATAAAGTATCTTCTTGTTAAATTTCATAAAAGTTGTCCCAACCGTATATGAATAACCTTGAATGTAAAATATTCAAATTCAGAATAAATCATTCTTTTAATATTCCATTGGGAGTATACAATTATTTCGGCCAACCACCAAGATATTTGTAACGTTCACAGTGTATGCTGTACTATTGGGTCTTGGTAAGACCATCCTTACTACTCATAGAATAAATAGGAGACATAGTTCAGTTGTAAAAGATTTTTTTACAAGTCACAGTTTTTTTTTGTTTTGTCTTTTTATCGTATACTGACGGATGTATAATCGTTATCGAACCCATGGTTTCCAAAACTTCAGGATACCAGGGGGGGGGGGTCCCTGAGCAGGGCAAAGTTTTCTCACGGAACACTAACTAGATAATTTCTAAAATAAACATTAATGAACATTAGTTTCAAATTTGAACACTAACTAATGATTATGTTTACAACCGTTTTTTTTTGTTTTTAATTAATCAAAAATTGTCGCATTTTTGTTAAGTTATTTTTATATTTACTTTTTCATGAACCATCCTGAAACTCTTTACACCTGTAGTTATGTATCATATCTGTTTTCAGTAAAAAAGATACAAACTTAAATGTATGCAGCCATTTAATTTTTCCATATAAAGCATTTAGTCTTCTTTAAGAAAGGTCTTCCAGAGCCTTTCAGCATCACGCACGAAGCCACAGTGCTCCGTGGAGCTCATTTTGGGAAATCTTGATCTAATCCATTGGATTTCAGTTTAACTTTTTCTTCTTGTGTTTTCTCTAACCAACCAAATAACGAGGTTAGGTTTAAGATAGCCGAACGGAATGCTCAATCGATTGCATTGTCGAAAGCGAATCCGAAATTTAACCGAGAAAATCGATACGCAAACTTTGTATCAAGGCATTTGATCAAATTAAGGAAGCGGTTCGTATTTGCGTTTGCGGTAAACGTGAATTGAGAAACAGAAGTCACGTTGCAACTGAAATTGGAAGGCTTTTCAGATTAACCCGATAAATTCGCCTTCGTTAGTGACCCCGGCCGAGTCCTTCGGCGATTATTACGAAAGAATCTGAGCTACTTTATTAATCAGATAAACAAGACAACGTGTTGCTTTTGCTCATGGCTGCTCTAGATGGGAAGTGCTCGACTGAAAATCCAGGTTAGAATTTGGGGCGCGTTTAAACGACTGGCAGAAATGCACCCTCAGTATTCGTTTAAAACGTGCATGTAGGGCAGAGGAATTTTTGTGGCAGGAGTTGCGCAATCTCCAACCACATCTCTCCTGAGACGGCGTTGTTGCCTAATAATGGCAAGTGGAGGTTCAAGACGACTGGGTAAAATGCCAAGGAAAGCGGAGAGCACATAGAGCGCCTAGAATTCCCAAATTCTCATCTATCGTTGCTTAACTTGGGTGATCTGACAAGGACCGGTGTATCAACACACACACACACATATATATATATATATATATATATATATATATATATATATATATATATATATGTGTGTGTGTGTGTGTGTGTGTGTGTGTGTGTGCCTGTGTGTGTGTGTGTGTTTGTGTGTGTGTGTGTGTGTGCATATATTATATGAACTATCTTATATGCAGGAAACAAGTCTTACATATTCACGAAAAATATTATTTTTTATCCAAAGTATACAATTGTTTCGGCCCACCATCAAGATATTTATAATGTTCGCAATGTATACTGCATTCGTATTTTATTAATAGGGTTGTTCATAATGCACTTGTAAAGAAATAGATAATATAAGCACGTTCATTAATCAGATGATAAACGAATGATAACTGATGAACGGATTACAAAAAAATACCCGCCTTAAATACATAGAACACCAGCTACGTTCAGTTTACACGATTTCTATTTATAAAAATGGTCCTCTGTGTCTGTTGCTAGTCTCTTTAAAGTCTCTCATTATTTTTATAGAAGGTGCACGACTGAACTCTAATCTCTATTTATTCACAGCAAAATTTCGACTAGCGTGAACTAATTTCATGATTTTTTTTCTAATACCGCAAAGCTGCTTCTCAGCTAAGTACAAGCTGATTGATTCCAAGTCCATTGTTGTCGATCCAGAATCAAAATATGACCATTTAAGCAATCGTATCTAATATTCTCAAATGGTTTTAATCACAAATCGAAATCGCATTAACGCTTATCCTCGAGTGGCTTTCGCACCTTGCGTAATGAAGTCAGTGAAGAAGCAGTAATTATATATATGTTTCTCATGTGTTGTCTTTTGTCATTTTTCTGCCACTGCACCCCAAATATATATTATGTATATGCATGCGTGTGACCTACCTTAATTCGCTGTCTTTCCTGTTCTCTTTCCATGTTGACTGTAGCCGCCGTCAAGCGTCGCATCAGTTTAGTTAGACAAATAAATTTCTCTTCGTACAGATAAAAATACGGAGACGTTCGCTGAGTGTTTATAAGGTTTTATTAGTGGATGAAAGGAAAGAGAGAGAGAGAGAGAGAGAGAGAGAGAGAGAGAGAGAGAGAGACTAAAATTCTCTTAAATTATTTAGCTAATTCATCAAGCTAATTTGATGGGTGACATGAAAGCAGAGATCTTAGTGTCGTTATTTCGCTCTTGGCGATATTTAAAGTCTCTTTACAGCAGGATTGGCTAAGTGCTTTGCGAAACGTCTCCATGCAGATCTGCGTTATCCAAACTCCCATCGATATCTGACGGCTCACTTTGAACTTTGAAAATCATTACACGCAATACTTAACTAAAGATGATGCAAATTAATTAGATCTTTTGCAGATGAATGCAATTCCACAACCCATGTATAATAATATTGTATTTTATTTTTAAATAGATAGAAAAAGGGGTTTAATAAGAATATTAATGCACAAAAGAAACACATTTATATCTATAATATAAAGCTGAACGTCTGTGTGTGTCTGGTCACGAATAGGCTCCTATATGGTTCACTATTATAGAAAACTGATTACATATAATGAGAGAAGGTATATCGAGACACAGGAATGGGTATGTTTGATCTGGCATAATGATGATTCATTAAAATTGTGGGGTCTGCGTACGCGCCTGGTCAACAAAGTATGAAAATAAAAAATTTAAGAATTAAAAAAAAACGTTTACAAGTGTTTTTGATATAGATGTACATAATAATACTTTGATAAGTATGTTTTAACTTAAATAGGGATGGTATAATAAAATTGTGGGGTCTGCGTTCGCACCTGGTCTCCATAGAATGGAAATAGGAGCAAACTTTAATAAAGACTTTTCATATCTATCTGCGTAAGTATACTTTGGTAATTATGCTTCAGTTTCAAGAAATATGGTATTAAGGAGAAGTGCTTTCCGACTCCCTGGAAGACCTCATCATCAATACAGACCAATAAGTCTCCTGTGTGTTATGAGTAAGTTGCTGGAATCCATATTAAATAGAGAAATAGTCAACCACCTCAGTAGGAATAACCTTCTTAGTGACACACAATATGGTTTCCGCTCTGCAAGATCTACCGCAGATGTGCTGACAGTTATATCCCACAGGATTAGTGAATCTCTTGACAAAGGCTTCCTTTCTAGGGCAATTGCTCTCGACATATCAAAGGCCTTCGACAAGGTATGGCATAAGGGTCTACTTCACAAGATTTCCAGCTACGGTATAACTGGAAATGTTTTCTCAATCATTAAATCATTTCTCTCCGATAGGCTCATAAGAGTAGTGGTAGATGGACAAAAATCGGAGGCCTGCAATATAAATGCTGGAGTCCCTCAGGGGTCAATCCTGGGCCCAACTCTCTTCCTGATCTACATCAATGACCTCCCTAAACACATACTTAAATCATTCGTTGACATCTATGCTGATGACACGACCATCTACAGCAACACATCAAAGGCTGTAAATGACAAAGTTCTCTCTGATTCTCTCTCCTCTGATCTCGAGCGCGTGGTTCAGTGGGGGAAGATGTAGCTGGTTACCTTTAATGCATCTAAAACCAAACTCCTATCCTTACATCATCAACGCTCTGATCCCCATCTGGCATCAATTGTGATGGATGGCTCTCGTCTGGGTGAGGCCCCGTGTTTTGACAAGCTTCTGGGTTTGACCTTTACTCCTGATCTGAAATGGAACACGTACATCAAGTCTGTTGCCAAGGTCGCTGGAAAGATGGTGGGATCCTTCTACCGCTCCAGAAGATATCTCACTACGGATGCAATTCTCTATCTATATAAAAGCCAAGTACGTCCAAGGATGGAATACTGTTGCCATATCTGGGCAGGAGCTGCTAAAGACAGCCTATCCTGCCTTGACAGAGTACAAAATAGACTTCGTGGCTTAGTGGGGGATGCCCTTTTCTCTACCCTGCAACCTCTCTCCCACAGAAGAGACGTTGCGAGCCTGTCCTTGTTTTATCGTTATTTCCATGGCAGGTGCTCGTCTGAACTCCAATCTCTGGTCCCCCCTCGCCAATCTTTCACGAAAAACACCCGTCTAGCTGAATCCACTGTGAAAAATTTCCCCCACTCTATATCTGTGCCTAAATCAAAACGCAGATTCCATGAACAAAGCTTCTTTCTTAGAACTGCACGCCTGTGGAACTGTTCCGTCTGCCTGCTTCCCTCCGGACTACAACTTGGATGTCTTCAAGTCCAATGTTAACAAATTCCTAATGAACCGCCCCCTTAAGTAAACATTTCAGCAAATCTCCTCACTAACGTAATGTACTTGCTATAACCCTTATCCCTGAGTGGCTTCCGGGCCTTGATAAGTGGTGATCACTGTGTAAAAAAAAAAAATAAATAAATAAATAAATAAAATTATGGGGTGTTCGTTCGCGCCTGACCTCCATAGAATGTAAATATGTCACAAAGTTTAACAAGGTTTTTCAATATAGATCCACAGAATATTGTGATAAGTGCTTCAGTGTGAACAGGTATGGTATAATAAATTACGGGGTTTATCTATTTTATTTTTACTTTCATCGTATTTTGCTTTGGTTTTGATATCCCCCAAATTCGAAGTTATCTCTTTACAACCCTTCCTTTTCATAACCTATCATACTTTCATAAATCAGAGTCCATTTTCTGTAGGCTGTGTTTGAACCCAGTCAACGACGGGTACTTTTGCTCGTGTGTGTATATATATATATATATATATATATATATATATATATATATATATATATATATATATATATATATAAATCAACAGCCGCCGATAAGCGTAATAGTTAGAAGCCTTGGTTGTCGTATGGGCGGTCAATTTTCGATCCTGGCTTGAGGTAGTTGCCTGATTAGCCGCACTCATTAGCTGTGATACAGCGAAACAGTACTGTATGTGGATGACTATAATGTTCCGTATCTTGAGTTGAGCATATTGAGAAGTGATACACGAATTACCATTAGCGTATTCAGCGATGCTCTTTGTGTAAACAAATCGGGCTTAGATATTTTGTGACGATGTCAAAACATCGTTAATTCTCTACTCGCACAGCCGTTTCAGTTTCTTGGAGACTTGGATATAAAGAATTAGTCAAGAATCCGTTCTTGACGATCAGCCAGACCGGTGCGGGGCCAGGAATTAGCCCAGTACCTGTCGAGCTGGAGTACTCTGTCCGAGTATTACCTACGAGGTCCACTATTCCAGGCCTTGACACCCGGCTTTCGAGTGGGGGGGGGGGTAAGTTTATTGCTTGTTTCCTGAGGCGCCATTCCCGGGGAATGCCAATGTGGATGCCTAAGCAGTTTTTGATAGACCAGAGTGTCCCTCTATTAAGGGCGCTGCCTGGACACCCCAACTTTCTGACCTTGTATCACATCTCTCAAAATTTGATATTGAAGTTTTGAAGACAAAAATAAAAGAAAATCAAAATATCATAACAAGGGCAACTTACGTAAGAGTTGAAAGTTTCCAAAATTAGTCTTCATAACCATTTGCATTAAATAAATATTGATAACAAAGAAAATACCTTCTGATTTTTATCCTCTTTATGTACCTAAAAACGATCGAAACTTTACGGACAACCGAATAAAATTGTTATATATTTTTCGATTGTTTGTGCTCATATTTTTTTTATTTTAAATATGGACATTCATTCCTGAAATATTTAAAACTTCAAACGTGTTTTATTTATTTCTGTTTGCTTTTTGTTTTTTCTGTGACAAGCAGAAAGACGGCGATCTTTTGTGCTCGTATTTTAATTAGATGAAACAAATTACAGGTGTAATAATATTTTGAAATTAAATTATGTAAAACAAAGTTGTCGAATAGAAGTTACGGTGCAAAGAAATGTGAAGTCAAACATTATTTATTATACAAGATATATATATACTTCTTGTTCAATTAAAATATATATACAATATTATATATATATATATATACATATATAGATACAATTATACATATATAAAATAATAATAATAATAATAATAAAAATAATAATAATAATAATATATGTATACAATAATATATATACATGTATCCGTATACTGTTTGTTCCCTTAAAATAGAAATTATTAATATATTCACACATTATATACAAATATATATATATGTATATATATATATATATATATATATATATATATATATATCACAAATGTATTATGGTGTCGGAAGAGTACCTATTATTGGAATACTTTAAAATAATATAATGTTTAATTTTTTACAAATGGTTGTAGACCAATTGTAACACATAAGTAAATACACCATATGGTGTTCTTATTTTATATTTTGTTGTCTTGATTTTTGCAAAAATATTGTGTATAAATATATATATATATATATATATGATTGTTGAGCTGGATTAAATCCGACGATATGAAATAAAATGGAGGTGGAAGGACCTGGATACTCAACGTTTCGCCCGATTTATGCGGGCTTCTTCAAGAGGGATGGTCATTCAATGACCATTCCTCTTGAAGAAGCCCGCATAAATCGGGCGAAACGTTGAGTATCCAGGTCCTTCCACCTCCATTTTATTTCATATATATATATATATATATATATATATATATATATATATATATATATATATATATATGTATATATATATATACATATTCATTATATATATTTTTTCATTATACATATATTTTTATTGTATATATATTTCGATATATATATATTTATTATATATATATTCGTTATACATATATATATTCATTATATATATTATATATGTATATATATTCATTATATATATATATTTTCATTATATATATATATGTATATATTCATTATATATATATATTTTTTCATTATATATATATATTTTCATTTTATATATATATATATATATTATATATATATATTTTTTCATTATATATATATATTTTCATTATATATATATATGTATATATTCATTATATATATATATTTTTTCATTATATATATATATTTTCATTTTATATATATATATATATATTATATATATATATTTTTTCATTATATATATATATTTTCATTATATATATATGTATATATTCATTATATATATATATTTTTTCATTATATATATATATATATATAAATATATATATATATATATATTTTCATTATATATATATATATATATTCCGTATGGAAAATGTAAAAGAAGAAATTAAAGTTTATTAACGTTTCGTCTCTATTTTAAAAATTTATCAAGATTCCAAAATTGAAGAAAAACAGAGAAGTCAATATTCGATAATATTTAGTGCGTCTATGACGTTAAAAGAATGTGTTTTTTCTTTTTTTCTTTTTTTCAAACGAGATATAGCCGTTTCTGAATTTTGTAGATGAGGGTTGGTTATTCGTATAATTTAAATTCTTCAGAATACCGTTATCGTCTTCAGTGTCATTTTCACAACGCAAGTACTTGAGTCGCAGTGGTTCAAGTCCTTAGAAAAAAATCAGTTTACAAAGTAATTTTTTTCTAAAGGTTGAAGACTCTTTTCTCAGTGTGGGCGACCAAAAATACAGTTGCGAATTACTTGTGACTTCTATCAAGTCATGGCTTATGGAACGAGACCATGTTTACCTCTTAAATTGAGCGAAGGGTTCTGTTTGAAATTCCCTGTAGATTTCAGAGTTCAACAGAAAGATTTCAGAGTTCGACAAGATACACCCGAAGAAGGTCGGAGGTGACATCGACCGAAACGTTGTGGAAATGACACCCAAGATGATTACAGTAGTCCGAAGAATCCAAATAATACAAAATATACTCGTTAGAATTCAAAATACGTGGTTCGTTTTATTAATATCAATGTTATGTATATATGTTTTTTTTTACACCTGGAATTATTTTTTTTAATGCGTGCATGTGTGTGCGTACGTCCATACAGAAAAATGGGATGGGCGTGTGGGGGGAAGGGAGGAACATAGGGAAATAAAGACAGCAATAACAGTTTTAATAGGAATATATTACTTTTTAGCTCCGGGTAATGCCGGGTGGTCCTGCTAGTCCTGAATAAACGCCATTGATTGTTTGTTCCTACAGTAATAATTATAAATTTGATATTAGTTTCAAAGAAGCTTAAAGAAATCTTTTTTTCCAATTCCACTTGGATTCACTAGGTTTCAATTATCAATTCCAAATATCTCTTACCGTGAGTGTGTGTGTGTGTTTGTGTGTGTGTGTGTGTGTGTGTGTGTGTGTGTGTTTGTGTGTGTGGTGTGTGTGTACGCGCCTGCGTGCGTATCTCACTTCCATCATGGTGTCAATAATAGGAGAAAAAATATGCGGTCATTAACACCAAAACCGATGAACGGTATTTGCAGAGAGATATGTTACAAGTTTCGCCCACTGCTTTTTGTTTTTAAATATAGATTCAGGGGAGATAATTCAATTCGTATAGAAGAACTCCATGAACGGAACCTACTTCATAAACACCCTTCATTCTTGTTAGTGTTATTCCATAGTCAGAGTTCCATAAAATCGGATCTCCAAAAAGCGCTATCATATATTAAACAAAATCTCCTAGAAGCAAACCATTGATATAACTCCATCGATTCCTATAAACAAATAACAAAATTATATTATTTGGATTATTTAGTCTACTTTTCTAATCTGGGATCTTATTTACAGTAAAATTAAGCCGATTTACTCTCCGATCTTCTTCGGGTGTGTCCTGTCGAACTCGAGAATCTGTATGTTATTTGGGACAGCTCTTTAACTAATCCATAAAGCAAAAGTTACGTTTAAACCAGGACCAAACTCAAAGAAAACCAACCTGCCTCCTCCCTTGAGGCTTGCATTTACTAATATCCGCGGGCTTAGAACTAACTTAGATGATGTTGAGTCATTTCTCCTTGTAAACACCCCGGATATCTTAGCATTAAGTGAAACTAACCTTCACTCCTCCATTCCCTCTAACCACTTTAACATGCCTGGTTATCTCCCACTCTACCGTAAGGACTCGGACAGACATATGCATGGACTTGGAGTCTATATTCGAAACACCCTCCCCCTAACTAGAGAAATAAAACTAGAATCAGAGGGCCAGGCCTTTATGTGCTTCAGACTAAATATGCAACACAATATTAGCTACTTATATTTTCTCTACTGCTCTCCCTCAAACCAAGACTGTACCCTAATAAACAAAGTCTCAGACAGCATAGATATAGCACTCTCCCTCGATACTAGCGCACAAATACATATATTTGGTGACTTCAATGTCCACCACAGTAACTGGCTAGGATTCTCAAATCACACAGACGTAGCTGGTAGCGCAACTCATAGATTCTCTATATCTCATTCCCTATCTCAGTTGGTTACATTTCCGACACGTTTCCCAGACCAGCACGATCAACATGCCTCACTTCTAGATCTCTTTCTGACAATGGTTCCCAATGACTGTACAACAAATGCACACAGCCCACTCGGGAATGCTGATCACGCTGTGATAATGGTAGAAATCAGCCTAAATTCTCGCCCTAAAACTGAAGACCCACTTCTCAAAACAACGAGGTATTACAAAAAGGCCATCAGGGAGCTCATCAGAGATGCCCCATGGCAAAATATCTTTACTCTTCCATCGGAACAGTGTGCAAATGAGACAACTGAATGGTTCAAAACTGCTATTGAAGCACATGTTCCCGCACGAAAATACTATAGCAAGCCCCACTCTCCCCAATGGTTTACTTCTGCTTGTGCAGTTGCCATTTGTCAAAGGCAGCATGCGTTCCGCAGATTCAACCGACATAAGTCCAGCTCAAATAAACAGAAGTTTATAGAAGCTAGAAATAATTGTAAGAGAGTGATAGACACAGCTAAGACAGATTACTCTGAAACCACCAGAAAGCGCATCGAAGCACAGAAATTAGGAACCCGGGATTTTTGGAAAATCTACAAAAGCGTAGTTAATAATGGACAGTCAATTATTCCCCCACTAACAAACAATCATGAGGTTGCTTGCACGGCAACTGACATGGCTAATCTGCTTGCCAGTCGGTTTGCCTCAAACTCCACACTGAACTCGGTACACCACTCACTCCCTGATTTTCCTCTGCGAACAGAAGCCACACTTGACGATTTGAAAATCACCCCTTCTCAGGTACATGCTATTATAAAAAACCTAGACACCTCAAAAGCATGTGGACCAGATCTCATCCCGGCTGTGCTATTAAAAAAATGCTCTGCCGAGGTTGCTCCAGTTCTGTCCAAACTTTACAATAAATGCCTTAACGAATCTTGTTTTCCCGACTGCTGGAAAACCGCCTCTGTGGTACCAGTCTTCAAGAATTCTGGTGAAAGAACTGACCCACTAAATTATCGCCCCATTAGCCTCCTCCCGCTTTTTGCCAAAATATTTGAGTCCTTAGTTAATCAAGCCCTAGTCCAGCACCTAACAGCTGCTAAACTCCTGACTGACAAACAATATGGATTCAGGCAAGCCCGTTCAACAGCAGATCTTAACTGTAGTTTCTGAACGTATATACCGTTCATTGGATAAAATAGGGAGGGTAGAGCGGTGGCCCTTGATATATCTAAGGCTTTTGACAGGGTATGGCACGATGGTCTTCTGAGGAAAATTAGATCATATGGAATCACTGGAAGAATTCATAATGTAATTAAATCCTTCTTAAGTAATAGAAAAATCAAAGTTGTCCTCGACGGACATACATCCAAACAATATGACATAAATGCGGGAGTACCTCAGGGGTCTATCCTTGGACCTCTATTATTCCTGATATTCATAAACGACCTCCCTGATAATATCGTTTCGGAGATGGGTATATTTGCCAATGACACCACTCTCTATAACAGATATGAGGGGAAAACAAATGAACACATATCCAAGGAAATGGCAGAAACACTAGAGAACGACCTCCAATCCGTAGTGGAATGGGGACAAAAATGGTTGGTCACATTCAATGCTGCTAAGACTAAGCTTGTTTCCTTCAATAACTACAAGAAACCTTCTCTACCACCAATAGCAATGGCCAAGAACACATTGCCTGAAAGTACTTCTTTTAGACTCCTCGGCCTAACGTTTACAGGGAATATGAACTGGAATAGATACATTTAGAGCATTGCCAAGGCTGCTGCAAGGAAGGTTGGCTCCCTCTACCGTGCTAGAAAACTACTTACGCCTGCCAGTATCCTATACCTCTATAAGGCAACCATTCGCCCATGTATGGAGTACTGTTGTCACATCTGGGCTGGTGCATCTGCTGCTTGTCTCTCGCTCCTGGACAGGGTTCAAAAAAGAGTCGCCAACCTGATAGGTCCTGAACTGTCATCTAGGCTTCAACCTCTGTCCCATCGACGAGATGTTGCATCCCTCTGCCTGTTCTACAAATACTTTAATGGTGAATGCTCTGACGAACTGCAAGCACTTGTACCTCCCCGACGTAACTACCCCCGACAAACCCGACAAGCTACTAAGTCTCATCCCTTTATAGTAGAGATCCCTAGAGTGCAAGAAAGCCTTTTACTACAATAATTTCTTCCCCAGAACTGCGGGTCTTTGGAACTCCCTTCCGGGATTCTGCTTTCCCAACTTTACTGATATGCAGAAGTTCAAGTGTAATGTTAACAAACATCTTTCTACTCATCTCCCTTCATAATGACCCCGCGAATTAATTCCCTAATAGTAGCCCCCTGCTTCAAAGTGGCACAGTGCCTTGTTTGGGGTGAAAATTGAATAAAAAAAAAATAGATTGCCTCGTTCGTCAGCCATGACTATGTAGAAGTTTTAAGTAATTCGTAGTTGTATTCTAAGTATCACCTGTACTGAGGATTGAACAATAAAAAAAAGCTGTCACTTATAATTATAACGGAATATTACTTACTAATTATTTCCTTAAGTCACAGGTTAATAATATTTTTCTTTAATTCCTGCCTCCGGGCTATGATCATCCAGTATATTGTATTATCTGTCGTTTGAACAAAAAAGAAAAGATGTTTCTTAGATCGCGCCAATTTTTCATTTTTCCTCCATTAATTAAGTCGAAAAATTTCTTGCATGATTTCTAATTTTGATTACAAATGACGTATTTTCAAATAAGTTTTCGTTATAGTACCTTTACTTTCTATATCATTTTAAAGACCGTTTTTCGCTCTATCTAATCGTTTAAATTACAATCGTTTTAAATCAACCATGTGTACTTTTAAGAAGACTGAATACAAGATGCAGAATTTTCTTATTTCAGTTCAAGCTAGGCCGAAGAGTTGCTAAAACAGCTCGCGATATCAACCTAGCGTTTGATAAGAACCACTACTGCACGTACAGTACAATGGTGGTTTAAGTAATTTCGTGGCAGCTACGAAAGATGATGAGCACAGTGGTCGGCCATCGGATGTTGACAATGATTAATTAAGAGCCTTAGTCGAAACCAATCCACGCACAACTGTTAGAGAACTTGCTTCTGAATTAGACGTAACGTATACGACGATTTCCAACCACTTAAGAAGATAAAAAAAGAACTGATAAAAATGGGTACCTCAGGAATAGAATAACAACCAAAAGAAACGCCGTTATGAAGTGGCATATCCCTTTCTTTTACACAACAAGAACGACCCGTTTGTCGACTAGGTTGTGATTTACGATGAAAAGTGAGTTTTTTATGCAACCGGCGACGCTCAGCACAGTGGTTAGACGCCGACAATGTTCAACGGCTCTTCCTGAAGCCAGAGTTGTATGAAAAGAAGGTCATGCTGACGGTTTGGTTGTCAACGATCGGTCATATCACAGGGTTTTTTTTTTTAATGCAGGTGAAACCATTACGGCAAAGAAGTACTATCAACAAATAGATGAAATACATCAGAAACTTTGTCGATAACACGCACCATTAGTCAACAAAATAGGCTCGATTTTCCACCAGGACAATGCCCGACCTTATGTTTCTAAACCGTCGCTGCAAACATTGAATAAATTAGGCTACGAAACTCTACCTCATCTGCCATGCGCTCCAAACCTCTCACCTACCGACTACCCCTTTTCCAAGAATCTTGGCAACTTTCTGCGTGAGAAATGCTTTAAAAACCTAAGCGATATCAAAAACGCCTTCAGCGACTTTATTGCCACCAGAACGTTAATGGCATAAATACACTAGTTTTACGTTGGCAAAGTGTGTAGAGTTTGGTAGTGTTTATTTCGATCAATAAATTTCTGTTCACGCGGAGATATGTTCATCTGAATTGAAAAATTAAAAAACCGCAATAACTTTCTTGTCAGCCTGATTAATGGCCTGGTGTTATAAAATCTGGATTTTTGTCGCTGTAAAATTATCCGTGTGCTACCTTTGCTGTGCTAAGGAAGCAAGTAAATATGTGTAACAAAATTTTGCAATTTAATTATGCAAAACATTGACGTCATGTTGCTGATAAATGAGCAATGTCATAACTAACAGGAAATGGCTTTCCGAAAGTGACGGACAATAGTGAAATTTGATAAAAAGAAAGACTAGTAGCTTCTCTTTGGTTTTGTCTGCGAAACGAGTCAAGCGTGTTTTCGAAGACCTTTACTCTTCTATGAATGTTGTGTTTGGGAAGACTTATAATGTGAAAGTCTCCGCAGAGGAATAAAGCTAAGAAAAATAATAACATGTAGAAGGATTATGTTTTGCAGTTATTCCATTACTGAACATTGCGAAGGGAACAAGATCAAAGTGTAGTATCTGTTCTTCAGATGCTGCACTTCCAATTCTTGTTCTCTTTCGGTGGGGGAGCAGTCCTTCACGACTGAGACAATTTTTTTATTTTTGTACCTTTTCTCCAATTTAAAAAATGACCCTAGTGTCTAACTCTGTCCCGTGGGGAGGCATAGTAAATAGGTACAATCAACACATAACGTCACATCATAGCTATTTCAGAATTTTCTAAGTCTCCCCCAAAAATAAGTATATTCAATAGTTTTATTTAAACTATTATTTAAGCTCACAGTCCTATTCTCAAAAAAAGAAACAACTAAGCATAATTAATTTATATTAAACGATTGCAAAATATACTTGCAATCTCGTTTTTACGTGACTTAGATAGTATTTTTTATTTATTTGAAATCATTGTTTTCTATATCTAATAGTCTATCATTAAATTCTTAATACAGCAGAACCCCGGAATACGGTAGCTTAGGATACGTATTTTGGGGAGGGGTTACGATGTGGAATACAATGTTTTTTCCGGCCCTGGTTACGGTATTGCCCTGCCTTACGGTGTTATTTATGACGTTATTTAATTATATACATGTGTGTTATATACTGTACTGTATTTTGTTACTAATTTTTAATGCCGTATCCCGGGGTTCGACTGTAATGTTTAAGCCTTCCTCCAAAAAATTCGAATTTTAATTTTAATTTAAAGTATTATTTATGCTCTCCATCCACCTTCAAAATAAACATAGTCAATATATTTACAAGGTTTGCAAAAACATGATAACAATTTGGTCTCTAAAAAAGATGTTTCTGTGTGCGTTGTATTTTCGGGTATATACTGTTAATCTCATGCGTAATTATATTTGTTGCTGCTACTGCTACTAGACGACTAGTCGACACTCGCCGGGCATACCTGTTTACATGGAGAAAATGTGTTCGCTTCGTGGGGGGGGCGTGATCTCTTTTACAAAGTTAAAGGATTTATAGTTCATGATAAACCAAGTATGAACCGTTGTCACGACCTTTTCGATAAATCATCATTTAAAAAAAAAAATTTATTCAATTTTTACCCCAAACAAGACACAGTGCCCATTTGAAGTAGGGGGCTACTATCGGGGACATAATTTGCGGGGGCATTATGAAGGGAGATGAGCAGCACGATGTCTATTCACATTACACTTGAACTTCTGCATATCAGTATAGTTGGGAAAGCAGAATCCCGGAAGGGAGTTCCAGACTTGCAGTTCTAGAGAAGAAACTATTGGAGTAAAAGGCTTTCTTACACCTAGGGGTCTCTACTGTAAAGCGGTGGGGCTTAGTTGCTTGTCGGATTTGTCAGGGGTAGTCATATCGAAGAGGTACAAGTGCTTGCAGTTCGTCAGAGCATTTACCATTAAAGTATTTGTAGAACAGGCTGAGGGATACAACATCTCGTCGATGGGACAGAGGCTGAAGCCTAGATGACAGTTCAGGATCTATCAGGTTTGCGACTCTCTTTTGAATCCTGTCCAGGAGTGAGAAACAAGCAGCAGTACACCAGCCCAAATGTGACAACAGTACTCTATACATGGGCGAATGGTGGCCTTATAGAGGTACAGGATACTTTCAAGCGTGAGTAATTTTCTAGCACGGTAGAGAGAGCCCACCTTCTTTACAGCAGCCTTAGCAATGCTCTTATCGTATCTATTCCAGTTCATGTTCTCTGTAAACGTTAGACCGAAGAGTTTAAAAGAAGTACTATGTGTTCTTGACCATTGCTATTGGTGGTAGAGAAGGTTTCTTGCATTGAATGTGACCATCCATTTTTGTCCCCATTCCACTACAGATTGAAGGTCATCCTCTAGTGTTTCTGCCATTTCCTTAGATATGTGTTCATTTGTTTTCCCCTCGTGCCTTCATGTCGTATCGATTCTCGTTAGATCGTTGGGTAAGTGATATTTTCCCTGGTCTGTATTATATGACTATTTGGAAATTTTATATGATATAGGGGGAAAAAAAAAACTCTGGATTCTAGTGATGGGACGATTCCAATATTTTTCCGATTTCGAATCTTTCTTTTTTACATAGGAGCCACCACTTATCAAGGCTCGAAGGCCACTCGAGGATAAGGGTTAATGAGTGTACAGTACTCAATGAGACAATATCGTAATAATCGTTAGTAGTCGAAATTTAGTGAATTGGATTACTTAAAAGGGGATGGCGCGTCAAGAACTTGTTTACGTTGGACTTGAAGACAACCAAATTGTACTCAGCTGGAAAGCAAGAACATGGAAGATAGTTCTACATGTGTGCAATTCTAAGAAAGAAACTTTGTTCGTGGAATCTACGTTTTAGTTTAGGTTGCCAAGGTCGCTGGAAAAATGGTGGAACCCTTCTACCGCTCCAGTAGATATCACTCTGCCGATGCAATTTTCTACCTATATAAGAGACAGGTATGTCTAAGGATAGAGTACTGTTACCACACCTGGGCAGGAGGTGCTAGAAAACCTTATCCTGCCTTGACAGAATTCAAAACAGACATCACAACCTAGTCGGGATGCATCATATTGGCTCAAAGATCAACTCTGACCTGACTTCGGACGCGCCAGGCAGTTTTCTTTAATCATATCAGCTGCGTGTGTCGATATTGCAAAAAAGATCTTCGGCTTTTTTATTATCAAACTAGTAGGGAGACCCGACATTGCCTGGTGTTGAATAAGGATCAACAAATGTTCCACCTTCCAATATTTTATTTTCATCGAAATCGATGAAATCGTCCATTTTTCAATCAAATCGATTGATTACTAGTCGTGGCTCCTATCGCGGAGCTTTACATGCATATCGACACTGAATCAGTCTACAATACATTGTAGTCTACATTGCACTGTATAGAATCTACTGTTGATTTTATGAAATTATCTGTAAAGAATGGTTTCACTTAAAGTTTAAGATGCAAAAGTCAAGTATTATGGTCCAGTTGTGCTCAAAACAGAAACATTAAATTTCGAACGCGCCCCTGTTTTATCAAAGAGCCTACTATTGATTTTATGAAATTATTTTTACTTAATTACTTCCATTAAAGTATCATGGTTGAAGTGTGCTCTAAAACGAATATCAATTTCGAACGCGCCTCTATCTTATAAAAGAATATGCATTAGATTTTATAAGATGGGCTTTCCTACTTGTGTAGTGATAACCCCCCCAAATGAACTTGTGATGTTAGGTTGTATAAAGGTGTTAAATTATGTTAAAATCAGACTTTGTTCTTTTAATTGGATTATTTCGAAGCATTCCGATAGAACATTAACGTAAGAACACTCCCAGACACATCAAGTACCTTCATGTGAAATTTCAACAACAACAAAAAAAATCAGCGCAGCCGTTTTGGAGTCCATAGGGAACGAACTCACATACATATACAAACAAAGTTCCTTTTATAAAATAGTAGATAGATAGATAGATAGATAGATAGATAGATAGAGGGAGAGATAGATAGATAGATAGATAGATAGATAGACGGAGGGAGAGAGAGGGAGAGAGGGAGGGAGAGATATCTGTCTATTATTATTTTTTCCCCATTATTCGTTATTTCAACTTCCTCTCTCCGAAATTTGTATGCGTCGCTGTCATTTTTTGAGGGGTTCTAACACAAGAAAACATGTGTGATTGTGGTTATCTGTGCGTGCCATGTGCATGTATGTGTATGCCTGTGTATATTCCTGGGTTTGTGTGAGTGTCTGCGTTTTAAATATCTCCATAATTAATGGAAAGCTTTCCGACCTTTCCTACCCAAAGGGAATTAATAGTGGCTTTATTTCGAAGGCATTTTTGCCCATCGGCCATTAGAATCTGACGGCATCATCACCCACGCGTTACCGGAAGGAAGTATTCTTAGTCTGTTGCGCATGCTCACAAACTGGTAAACAAATGGAGGCTGACGAATCGATTCGTCATATTTCAAATTAGCAACTCATATAAAACCATATCGTATGATATTATAGTTAAACGAGATAAAAATAATATTAAATGATATCTTCATTAAATGATATAATATAATACTAAAATTCAATTATATAAACATGATATTAAAATCTATATATCTATAAAGGTGAAATTGTCTGTGTATGTTTGTGTGTCTCTGTGTGTACATTTTCCTACCAAACTACTCTGTCAAGTTTAAGTCTACAGACTCGAGATTTGACATAAGGGTTATTGAGATTTGGGAAATTCTTTTTAATCAGTTTTCAGGCAGAAATTTAGCTGTCAAGGGGTCAAAGTTCAACTATTTGGCCTTTGAAAACTCTACCAAACTCCTCCGCCAATTTTGGGTCTAAGCACTTTAAATATTACATGCAAGTTACCTGGACATGAGTCAAACATTTTTATATACATATGCACATAAAGTTATGAACAGTACATAGTGCCCGAGCAAAGCCGCGCGGAACTGCTAGTATAGTATAAAGCTATTAAGTCACACTGTCTTATAAATAGGATACCGCATAATTTATTTTTAAAATCTATAAGATAACTAGAAGGGAGGTGCGACGTTGTCCGGGATTTAATCATGATCAACGAATGTTTCACATTCCCACATTTTTATTGTCATCGAAATCGGTGAAATCGTCCATTTTTCAATCAAATCGATTGATTGCATCCTCTTGTTGGGGATCCATCCCGGTGAACCGGGAGGAAGCTTCACATGCCCCCACAGCGAATTACTCCAAATATACTGTAGTCTATATATCTTTTTATATATAATGACGTCACTTAAAGTTTAAAATACAAAAGTCAAGTATAAAGCTCCAATTGTACTCTAATCAGAAACATTCATTCTAAACACGCCCCTGTCATGTCAAAGAACCTACTGTTGATTTTATATGTCTGGTATTACTACTTGTGAGGTAATAATGGATTGAATTTAAGTTGAAAAAGTCATGTATCATGGTGTAATTGTGCTTTGAACAGAAACATTAATTTTGAACGCGCCCCTGTCATATTGTTGCGTTGCGCATTTATGATAGAAGATATATAGAGAGTAATTCTTATGACAGTGGCGCTGAGAGATGGATGTGAAGAGAAGTGTTAACGACAGTTTTTAAACAGGAGAGAGATGCATTATCGAAGAGGGTGATACAGTAAACCTTTGAAAATAGAGGTTTTCATGCAAAATTCTTCATACAAGACGTTGAAGACAAAACACATTACCTTGTGGTTGAATGACGAACGAAGACAAAACACATTACCTTGTGGTTGAATGACGAACGAAGACAAAACACATTACCTTGTGGTTGAATGACGAACGAAGACAAAACACATTATCTTGTGGTTGAATGAGGAACGAAGACAAAACACATTACCTTGTGGTTGAATGACGAACGAAGACAAAACACATTACCTTGTGACTGAATGACGAACGAAGACAAAACACATTACCTTGTGGTTGAATGACGAACGAAGACAAAACACATTACCTTGTGGTTGAATGACGAACGAAGACAAAACACATTACCTTGTGGTTGAATGACGAACGAAGACAAAACACATTACCTTGTGGTTGAATGACGAACGAAGACAAAACACATTACCTTGTGATTGAATGACGAACGAAGACAAAACACATTACCTTGTGGTTGAATGACGAACGAAGACAAAACACATTACCTTGTGGTTGAATGACGAACGAAGACAAAGCACATTACCTTGTGGTTGAATGACGAACGAAGACAAAACACATTACCTTATGGTTGAATGACGAACGAAGACAAAATGCTTGCATAACAAATACTAGACGTTTATTCATCCAGCTGGTGATTAGAATTCCATGCCTGCTAAATTGCTACATTGTCGTCTTTTATTGCCCCCCCTTGCTTCCTAAGAGTTTTAGTCAGTCTTTCCGACTCACTCGGATTTCACCGACTGAATGCTTCGGATTGCCTCTGACTCTAGTCCAACTATATTTATTAACTAGCCTACCCGTGACCCATTGGGTCAGTATGTTATATTAGCTATGGAATTCATGTATGAGTGTGACACTTGTGACGTAAAGAAATAGTTTTTTTTGACATAACAGAAACATTTCTATGAAAGTATATTAAAATGAAAAAAGAATATAGATAGATTTCTATGAGTCGTTCTGTTTATTATAATTGATTATTTTGAAAAAAAATTACAGTTACTTAATTATAAGTGGTTGGCCATACTTATAGGTAAATGTGCACTTAACAGATACCATAATACTTATTATAGTTAAATTCAAATTTTAATATATCTGCTTTTTTTTACATCGTTCATTTCTGTATTACGTTTAAGTTATTTTAAACCCAACTCTTCCCATGTTAAATAATAATTTTGAAATAATAACGTAAATATTTCAGCGCCCCAATTGTTCTTTTATTCCTTTTTTCGCGTTTAAATTATCCAAATAAACAATTGTTAACACTTTCTGCTTTTTTTTACATCGTTCATTTCTGTATTACGTTTAAGTTATTTTAAACCCCGCTCTTCCCATGCGAAATAATAATTTCGAAATAATAACGTTAATATTTCAGTGCGCAGATCATGCGCGCATGCGCAACCAGATGTCGTAAACCGGAAAGTGGGTTGCATACATCGTTACAAGATCATTTGAGTTTTATAATTATATTGAATTCCATGCACATGCTTTTAACACGTATCCTGGCAACACGTATCCTGGCAACACGTATCCTGGCAACACGAGTTCCAGATTTTCTCTGTTGATATTCTTTAATTTCATTGTTTCATTATTCCTGCTCCAATCCAAATTAAACCAACACAACTTTCTGTTTACCACATTCTTTTGTTGTATAAATTATTCTAATTTGCACCACAATGGATAATTCACTGTATTTCTGGAATCGTATCTAACTAATAAAATAATAACGTCAATAATATTATTCGATCCTAATCATTTTGCTTCTAACTAAAAACCGAGAGCTGTTCCCTTCAAAATGCAACTGTGTAATAAATTGCGAACAGACGGGCTTACATGACAAACGCTCGAGGTGTGCACTCTGCAAAGCGGGCACGTCCAAAGAAAAATGGCAAGATGGCAGCGGCCGGTTAATATTGCCAAGTAATCACGCAAAATCTCGTGTTCTCTCGCACACACGAGAGTTCAGCTTAGCATAAAAACGGGTCACTGTGAGCAAGAAGGGAGAAGGAAAAACGTAGTCAAGACAAAGACGACGCTTCTGACGACTGAGAAGAAAAAAGAAGAAAAAGAGCAAGAAGTAGAAGAGGAAGAAGAGAACGATACATGAGAAGACGAGGTGTGTGCGGTTTTGAGTAAATCGAAACAGCCAGAAATAAAAAAAAACTCTGATTACAGCAACAATAGCAAAAAACCTACTCTTTATTTTATATGCCTAGCCTTTCTGCTTGTGCGGTAATAAAACTTCTCAAATGCTCTAGTGATGTTAGCTTGTGTAAGGTGTTAACTTTGGTAAAAATCGTCGCTTCCTTCTTTCATCGGAATACTTCCATTATCGATTGTCGATGCTTATTTGAAGACATTCCGGTATAAAACCGATCTAAGAACACTGCCAAGCACATAAAGTATGTGAAAAATGTGAAATAGTATAAAATCGGTCCAGCCGTTTCGTGTCTATAGGGAACGAAGACGCACACATTGACACGCCCACAAAGTTCCTCTTATGTAATAGTATAGGTATGAATAGTACCGCTTACTGCATATTTACTCTGAAGAAAGGACTCAGCGCATACTTAATATTTAAACCTCATCCTAGATTGACCTCTTGATCTTGGTAAGTGGTGACCTCCCTGGTAAAAAGAAAGCTTAGCACTACTCTTTAATCAACATCTCTCCGAGAGTTTTGGGAACCCTTTTTTTTAAATCTTGTAAAATTTGCTAATATTCTATATGTTCAATTATGTATGAACTTATATAAATGAACACTACAATAGTACGAGTAAGTCACTAACTTATTGTGAAAAGTGCAATTTAACTCCTTGTGTGAACTGCTTTGCTCCTTTCCATAATGTGTAAATTTGATCTTGAATGTTTAGCCTCTTGATTTAAAAATTTATATCACATGTACTCAGCATTTAATGGTAGATGCTCCGACGAATTAAAAGCACTTGTACTCCCTCGACGTAAATACCCCGGACAAACACGGCAAGCAATTAAATCGCATTTCTATGCAGTAAATATCCTCAGATGCAAGAAAGCGTTCCACTCTACTCATTTCTTCCTAAGAACTGCTAGACTTTGGAATTCCCTTCCAGGTTCCTGCTTCCCTAACTATACTGACATGCAGAAGTTCAAGTGTAATGTAAACAATCATCTTGCTACTCAACTCCCTACATAGTATCCCTGTAATCATGTATCAGATAGTAGTCAGATAGTGGGTGCTTTATTTGGAGTGAAAATGCAATAAAAATATATGAGAATCGATATTTCGTTTTCTAAATAAGATAAATACTTTTGCCTTTCAATTCGCGTATTATCTGGTCGCCTCTTCTCCTGCGTTCGGTTAAGCTCAAAGTGTAGTATAGTTACCGACACTACATTTCATATTTTCTGATCTAAGTCAGTGAAAAGGAAATCCTTCAAGACTGGGATAATCTGTACTATTGTTCGAATCTAGAGTGAATATTTTGGGGAGGTAAATCTCTCCCACATTAGGACGACCATATTTCTAACTTTGCACTCGAGGGGATGCAAATAAATGTGATACTACCTCTGTTGCTCATGGAAAACAATACTGCAATTCCTTTGTGTGTCCTAGCTCAAACCTTTCCTGAATTCGTATGCAATCAGTATGCCTTGCTATTCTACCTGTCGGCGATAAAAATCCTGCAATTTTATAGATATAAAATATCTCTACCAGCGTTATTAAAAAAAAAATTATAAAGTTACAACATTGTTTTTGCATATACGCAACCGCTATTGCTTTTTGTGTGCTAGTTCATACCTTCCCCGACTTTGTATGCAACCGCTGTGCCCTGTTACTCTAGGTATTAGCGACAAAACTCTGCAATTTTGCAGATATAACGAATAGCAACGGACATTGATGAGGACATCATGCAGATCAGACAGTCAGTCCTAAGGCAGGAGTTATGTGAGCACTTTACAGAAGTCTGATATGTTCATAAACAACAACAGAAGGGTAATGGTGGCCCAGCAGTTAACGATACAAATTGACAATCTGGGTGTGCCAAGTTCGAATCCAGTACGTTCTACAGAGACACTTTCACTTATGAATGTAGTCAACCATCACGTGGTCCTTCACGTAAGTACACTATGTTCTTCTAGAAATAATTCTGAATAGTAAAATATTTGGCAAACGAATGCACAAAACACTCACCAAGGATGGCCCTCAGAAAACAAACTAAACAAACAAACAAACTAAAAAAACAAACAAACAAACTAAACAAACAAACAAACAAACTAAAAAAACAAACAAGCTAAACAAAAAAACTAAACAAACAAACAAGCTAAACAAAAAATCGAAACAAACAAACTAAACGAACAAACACACAAACAAACAAACAAACAACCTAAACCAACACACTAAACAAACAAACTAAACAAACAAACAAGCAAAACAAACAAACTAAACAAACAAACTAAACAAACAAACAAGCAAAACAAACAAACAAACAAACACAAACACTAAACAAACGAACTAAACAAACAAACTAAACAAACAAACTAAACAAACAAACTAAAAAAACAAACAAGCTAAACAAACAAACTAAACAAATAAACAAGCTAAACAAACAAACTAAACAAACAAACAAACAAACAAAACGAACAAACAAACTAAACAAACAAACAAAAAAACTAAACAAACAGACTAAACTAAGCAACAAACAAGCTAAATAAACAAGCTAAACAAACTAAAAAAACTAAACAAACAAACAAACAAAACGAACAAACAAACTAAACAAACAAACAAACAAACAAAAAGACTAAACAAACAGACTAAACTAAGCAACAAACAAGCTAAATAAACAGGCTAAACAAACTAAACAAACAAACTAAACAAACAAACATACTAAACAAACAAACTAAACAAACAAACAAACAAGCTAAACAAACTAAACAAACAAACAAACTAAGCAAACGAACTAAACAAACAAACAAACTAAACAAAAAAACTAAACAAAAAAACTAAACAAACAAACAAGCTTAACAAACAAATTAAAGAAAGAAATAAATAAACTAAAATAACAAACTAAACAAACTAAACAAAAAAAACTAAAAAAACTAAACAAACAAACAAGTTAAACAAACAAACTAAACAAACAAACTAAACAAACTAAACAAACAAACTAAACAAACAAACAAACGAACAAACAAACAAACTAAAAAAACAAACTTAACAAAGTAAAAACTAAACAAACAAACTAAACAAACAAACAAACAAACTAAGCAAACAAACTAAACAAACAAAGTAAACAAACTAAACTAAACGAGCAAACTAAACAAACAAACTAAACGAGCAAACTAAACAAACAAACAAACAAACTAACCAAACAAACTAAACAAACAAATAAACAAACTAAACAATCAAACAAACAAACTAAACAAGCAAACTAAACAAGAAAACTAAACAAACAAACTAAACAAGCAAACTAAACAAACAAACAAACTAAACAAACAAACAAACTAACTAAACAAGCAAACTAAACAAACAAACAAACTAAACAAACAAACTAAACAAACAAACTGAACAAACAAACAAACAAACTAAACAAACAAACTAAACAAACAAACTAAACAAACAAACAAACTAAACAAACAAACATAACAAACAAACAAACAAAGTAAACAAACAAACTAAACAAATAAATAAATAAACTAAACAAACAAACAAATAAAACAACCACAAAAACATCTCAGTTCAAGTCGCCTGATCGAAAACATTTTCCTCGATTGATGTTCTTCGAAAGTCCAAAGACATATCAAAACTTTAACTTTTACTTTCCTCAACTAGTCGAGCCAGAAAGATTCATGATTAATTAATAAAGGAATTATGTTCCGACGTCTTCCAATTTGAATCGTTCACGGCGATATTCCTTTCGTCTCGAACTAAAGTATGGGCGGACGGAAATCAGAAATGACTCGTGGAATTTTCAGAATCACTCAGTCAGAAAGGCCATTGCTCTCTTCAATTTCACGTTCCATTTCAACACACTTACTGAACATCACATATACACAGATAGCCCTAGGCATATGTCAATAGATACACACACACACACACACACACACACACATATATATATATATATATATATATATATATATATATATATATATATATATATATATATATATATATATATATGTATGTATAAAAAATAAAAATAAAAATACCAGCGGTGGTTGACGTTATGTTTTGAGAAAAATAGAAAAACCGAATGAAATTATTAAAATAATCAACGTTTCGTCCTTATTTCAGAGGACATCTTCAGGATATTGAAGTAAAAATGCAAGAAAAGAAAAAGTCATAGATCGTACGAAAAAGAGAACAGTTTTTTAATCCATCCCATGTCGGGAAGGACAAACATATGTGTACGTATGACATGGGTAGGATTCAAGAACTGTTCTCTTTTTCGTATGATCTATGACTTTTTCTTTTCTTGCATTTTTACTTCAATATCCTGAAGATGTCTTCTGAAATAAGGACGAAACGTTGATTATTTTAATAATTTCATTCGGTTTTTCTATTTTTCTCAAAACATATATATATATATATATATATATATATGTGTGTGTGTGTGTGTGTGTGTGTGTGTGTGTGTGTGTGTGTGTGTGTGTGTGTGTCGTGTTTTTCATCTCTGGGAAACGTACAAATAAAAAAAGATAGTTTAGTATAAGATCTTAGTTACATGGTGTATGGCCTATTATGAGTACAACACTGATGTACATCTATTTAATTTAGACTTAACAGCTCTTGGAACTGCAATAAAATTACTCATTCAAATCAGCATTCTTTAAAACGTTTTTCTCTTCTAATTATAGAAGACCTGTTAAGCTTTTAAATCCTTTTTCTTAACTTGATAGGGAAGTGTCAGTAGCTAACGACACAGATTGACAAACTGGGTGTGCCAAGTTCGAATCAAGTCAGTACCAGCCTATCCTGCCTTGACAGAGTACAAAATAGATTTCGTGGCTTAGTGGGGGATGCCCTTTTCTCTACCCTGCAACCTCTCTCCCACAGAAGAGACGTCGCGAGTCTATCCTTGTTTTATCGTGATTTCCATGGCAGGTGCTCGTCTGTACTCCAATCTCTGGTCCCCCTTCGCCAATCTTTCACGAAAAACACCCGTCTAGCTGAATCCACTGTGAAAAATTTCCCCCACTCTATATCTGTGCCTAAATCAAAACGTGGATTCCATGAAAAAGCTTCTTTCTTAGAACTGCACGCCTGTGAACTCTGTTCCGTCCGTTTGCTTCCCACCAGACTACAACTTGGATGTCTTCAAGTCCAATGTTAACAAATTCCTAATGAACCGCCCTCTTAAGTAAACACTTCATCAAATCTCCACACTAACGTAATGTACTTGCAATAACGCTTATCCCTGAGTGGCTTCCGGGCCTTGATAAGTGGTGATCACTGTGTAAAAAAAACAAACATAGCACCACATTCACCTATGACTGTTGGAAACCATCACATGGTCTCACCTGTGAATAAATGACTCTAGAAAGAATTAGAAAAAACAGTGCCAATAACAAAATCAAGCGTGTCAAAACAAAGTCATATCATGCTGGTTTACATAAAGTTACTTCATAACTTGATGCATTTTTAAAAAAAAAATTATAAATGAAAAACCTATTTGTAGTATTTGTTCGTTATGATTTGTTAAAAGTGTATGAGGCGGTTAAGAATAATATATAAGCATTCGCCGAAATAAAAAAAAAAAGTAAAAATTATTATCGTGGTCTGATTTTTAACTTTGGAGCTGTAGAGTCATCCAATAAAGTTTCCGTCGAGATCGGCAACGGATTTAATGTAAGTCTTGTATTTTAGATCAGGAGTGTAGCTTAAACCTAGTGCTGTGTAGCCAGGAGATATATAATCGACCTATAGACTGTGCTATACAGCGGGGTATCACATGGGGATATATTACACTTCCTATTTACATAAAGATATCATATTTTATAAGAAGAATAAATGCTTCATAACTTTTCTATATCCGGGAGTTCTTTTGTCTTTACTGCTGGGTTCTGTGATGAAACATGCAACGATCAATTGACCGATTGAGACACCTGTGTTTTCTTCTTTCGTGAAACAACAAAACAACACTTTATATTTTAAAAATATACATTTATTTCAGCTGCCTCAGCGGTCTTCACAAGAAGTCTTCAGTACACGTCTACATGCTTGTTCTTTCAGTCCCGCCTCCTGGCTTTGAAGCACCTTTGATAACTTTCGTGAGCAAACTCTTCAATCTAATCTTCTTGACCGCTTGACCTGTCAGCTCCGTTACGTCATCATCCAAAGCATACGTCTCCTAACGCGTGACCCCTGTCATGTACACAACTGTGGAAGGCCTATTTTGTTTATTTTTAACTTAGCTAATTCCTGTAAACATCTTCAGTTAAAACCCATTTTTACATTCCAGATCAATTTATTCTATAAAAAATAAATAACTCCCAATATAAACTACTTTAACAATATCACTTGATATATATATATATATATATATATATATATATATATATATATATATAGAGAGAGAGAGAGAGAGAGAGATAGATCGGTAATAACTAATTTAATTTTTAACCATATTATTATCTAACACAGCTATATATTTCAATTTGGGCTAATTGGGTATCAGAGCATTGGTGGTAAAACGATAGAAGCTTGGTTTTGGATGTATTAAAATGAAGTAGCCATCTTTTGTCCCAATGTTCAAGGACAAAAGAAATGGAATGAAAAAGATTTGGGTCATTGCAGGCTTTTGGAGTGCTGCCATAGATAGTCATCTGCATAGATATTTACGAATGATCTAAGAATCTGATTTGGAACTTCTGACGCAAAAATGATTTAATATTGCCAGGTTAAGGGTTAATTTAATTCCAGCAGAACTTTATATTAACTCCGATATAAATATTTATGCATATATTTGGAAGCCATTTTGATTGAATTATTCATGTGACAATTAGATTTATGACTTGGTAATTGAAGAACTCGAATGCAATGCGCGATAAATCCAATCTCTTCAAACTCGAGGTATCAAATCAATAAATAAACTGCAGACCTTAGCTGAAAATCCGTATTCGTTGTTCGGACTACTTCGTGGCGTAACGAATAAAGTATTATGTAAAAATAATTTCTATGTGACACTCTAGATGGTTGACGGTTCAATCCTCAACGCAGGCGATACCAAGAATACAATAGCGAATTACTTAAGACTTCTACCTGACCGATCATGGTTGATAGGGTGAGAGCAAACTACCCACGTGGATTAAATAAAGACTTCCGTTCTAAATTTCGTGCAGAATCACGAGTTCGAGAGAAAGATTCTCGAGTTTGACAAAATTAACCCGAAGAAGAATGTTAATTTGAATTAAAAGAAAGAATTCATGTTGATACTAGCAAGGAGAACCGATGTTGTCAGGGATGTGGTGATAATCAACGAATGATTTGCATTCTCATATTTGATCGAAATTGGTGAAATTACCCATTTTTCAATCAAATCGATTGATTGACTGCTCTAGTCGTGGACCCGTCGCAGTGCACCGGAAGGAAACTTTATATACCTCCCCGCAGTTTCTTTGTTCACAATACATTGTAGTCTACATTGCACTGTAGAGAACCCTTGATTTTATAAAATTATTTTTTATAAAATGGCTTGAATTAAAGTTTAAAATGCAAAGCCAACTGTACTCTAAACAGAAGCATTCATTTCAAACGCGCTCCTGTCATCTAAAAGAAAAAAACATTCTGTTGATTTTTTATATGTCTGGCCTTTCTGCTTGTGCAGTAAAAAAAATCTTCTTAAATGCACAGTGATGTTAGGCTGCTCCTTTTTTCATCGGATTATTTTGATTATCGATGCTTATTGAAGACATTCCGATACAAAACCTATTTAAGAACACTACCAGGCACATAGAGTACATTTGTGCGAAATGTTATAAAATGGGCCCAGCTGTTTTCGAGTCCATAGGAAACGAACTCACACACAGACACACACACACACACACAGACACACACACACACACCGACAAAGTTCCTTTTATATAATAATAGAGATGCCATTATGTAAAATGTGATTTTTCAAATACAACACTTTTTGTGGTGATAGTCTGACGTTGATCACGTTTTGCACTCTTCAGTTTAAAATAGATAAATATTCATGATAATATTTCTTAAAATGGCGGATATATAGAATTTAACGCACAAACGCTGTTTAGAAATTCATCTGCACTCAGAAAATTTGCATTTACATAGATAGCAATGGGGAAAAAATGAAATTATCATGTTGGACAAGCCGGAATAAAATCTGCTCATTTATTATGCGTTGTTCAAAATTTCATGTTGTTTTGGTTTTTGGTTTTCTTTTTTTTAATGCGTGTTTTTATCAAATTATCTTAAAATGTGGTCTTGAAAGGTAAATTGGAGTTCAGGGTAGTGTCAGAAGCGTTGATTGAATTTAAATTTTATATTGAAATACGCATGAAATACTTCTAAACGCCGAATTACAACGCAATATTATGAAAATAAACAAGTATTTACTTGTTTGAAATAAATATATTTCGGGGTTATTCTCCTTTGACAGAATTTTATAATTATTTTTTCATTTCATATGTATTTCAATTTAAAATTCCTATTCAATCAACGCTTCTAACACGGAAAACACTACCTTGAATTTCAAATCTCGTTGCCAAACGCATTCTTCCGCCATTTAAAAAAAAAATACCGCAAATAACAGCACGCGGACTCTTCATTAACTTTTTTCCTTCAACTTAACATCACGGCGAGGAAAAAGAAAAAATATATAATTCTGACGAAGGAGTATCACTCCGAAATATATTAATTTTTAAACAAGTAAATACTTGTTTATTTTCATAGTATTGCGTTGTAATTCGGCTTTTATACGTATTTCATACGTATTTCAATTTAAAATATGAATTGGAATACATATAAACAGTGCGGCCTTTCTTTTAATAGCTTTTTCATCAAATTCAAAACCATGACAAGAAAGAAGAAAAAACTATACAAAATTCTGACAATGGAGTATTGCTTTGAAATATATCAATTTTAAACAATAAATATTGTTTATCTACATAACATTGCGTCGTGATTTGGCTTTCAAATGTATATAATACTTATTCATTTTAAATTTTAATCGACGCTTCTAACACGGAATCAACAACCTTTACTGACAAACTACATAAATATTACGGAAGCTATATAAATATTACGGAAACGATATAAATATTACGGAAGCTATATAAATATTATGGAAACTATATAAATATTATTCAAAAATATATAAATTGAATCACAATGAGAAGTGCCAAATACAAGAGAATGATAATGTCAAACTGATAAGTTTCTTAAACATTTCATACATGATTGATATTTCTGAAAAAAAAGAAAACTTGCTTTATAATGTAGATAAAGCTTGTCATTTACATGCCAGAGAGCATGAGAAAGAGTTTGAAAAACAAAAAGAAAATATCAAGATCTAAAACGTTAAGAAATCAATGGGAATTGCATACATGCGACTTTGTGCCGTTTTGTGAATGTTATATGTTAGACTGTATTTTATGTCTCACACATATACACACAAACACAAACATACACACACAAACACACACAAACACAAACACACAAACACACATACACACTAACACACACGCACAAAGACAAACACACAATCACACACAAACACACATACACACACATACAAACACATTTAAACACCCAAACACACACAAACACACAAGCACACAGGCACAAACACAAATACACACACAAACACACACACAAACACACACACAAACACAAACACACAAACAAACACAAATACACACACAAATACACACACAAACACACACACGCACAAACACAAACACACAAATACACATGCACAAACACACACAAACACACACACACGCACAAACACAAGCACACACACAAACACAAGCACACACACAAACACAAACACACACACAAGCACAAACACACACACAAACACACACACAAACACACACAAACACAAACACACAAACACACACACGCACAAACACAAACACACAAACAAAAACACACACACAAACACACACAAACACACACACACAAACACAAACACACAGACAAACCAAAGAACAATTAAGAGCGAGAAACAGATAAATTATTAACAATATAAAAATATAATAAATTTATAATTTAAAATATTGCAGCATTAAGAATTGATTATATAATGTTACAAATTGAATTTTAAAAAATTATTGCTGTAATATATTATACAGTTATAAATTTATTATATTTTCAACTAGAATATCTTGTCCTCTTTTTCCAGTTTTAACAACTAATTCTTTACTTTTCCATGTTTAAGCTTGACCATATTCCTTTTCATGCTCGCATTTTTTCTTATGTAATCCATGATTTTTCCACTTGTTCTTTGTTCAATTTCAGTTTTTTTGTCCCATAAACATGACATACACATATGTAATAACAATGTACGACACTCGTCTGCTTTCAATAAAATCCCCCAAATTTTTATTCTCTCATTCATGCGTTCATTCTTTCTGTTTCACTTGTTACTTCTCTTTGCGCGAGACCGGTGAATTGGTAGCAATAGTAGTCGCTGAAGCGACGTAGTTGCTATGGAAACCAGTAATAAAAAGCGTCTCTCACCTCCGTACGTTTTTTTTTATGATTTTGAACACCTGTAAATTCATCATAATATTTATTTTACTGAACGAAAATCGAAAAAACTTTCACAATATAGCTGAGAAGGTGATATATAAACTGTAATAATTGTTTGAAATTTGGTCGAAAAATAAATAAGCAGTGAAACTTTAAAGAAGTACTAAATTACTAAAATTGCCACTTAACCATATATACAAGCACTACTGCTTTGAGTGATATACACACAATTATATGAACATAGAATATACACTATTACACTTCTCACAACATAACAAAAGGACCGCGTGAAGGTTGCCAACATCTTTCCCTGTTTCCTGCTTCCCTGACTATTTCCCTGCGTAACTCCTCACAGTCCCTAGTAAAACATGATCCCAAATAGTTGCTCCTTAAGTGACAGTATACTTTATTTGAGGTATGGTTAGGAGCCTTGACTGTCGTACAGGCGGTCGGGTTTCAATCCTGGCTTGAGGTAGTTGCCTGTCTAGCCGCACTGATGAGCTGTGAAACAGCGAAACAGTACTCTATGTGGATGACTATATATATATATATATATATATATATATATATATATATATATATATATATATATCGACGTTGAAAATTTAGTTTTTGTATAACGGTTAGTCTTGGTTCGACTGTACTTTGATATTTTCCAATGCTGTGCTGTTTGCAATGGGTCAGAGTACAACTAACCGATTGTGTGAATGGGAAAAATATAACAAGCTGAAACCGATAGAGAATTATATGATCACACAGAAATAATAGATTTTTTAAAATGAAAAATTAGCTGGATACCATTACATAATTCAAGCCGCAAGCTTGAATGAGAGAAATGATTGACGGACTAGAGGTGAACAGATTGACTTTAGCGAAACATGGATGTGACGAAACCTCGAGATTTCTTGAGAAACGGACTCTTTTCTCTTTCCAAACAAATACTAAAGCGTAGCATACAGGAAACACCTCTGTCCCCTAAATAACACAATAAGATGAAGGGTGGGCGCACAGTGTAAGCTGTACAAAATGCCGCAAAGCAACTAACCTTAATCTCTTAATCTCTTACTCTCTCTCTCTCTCTCTCTCTCTCTCTCTCTCTCTCTCTCTCTCTCTCTGGGGGATATTAACATTTAATGCTACTAAGACTAAGCTCCTTGCCTTTAAGAATTACAAAACACCTCTCAACCACCAATTGCCATGACTAATTGTTAAAATGTTTTTTTTTTATTGGAAGTGAGTGTATGACCCCAATGATGCCGACGATCTTACGTATAACTCACGGTTAGGACAATCAACCAATCAGAAACTTCAGACGTTATAATAAAAAATATCGAATTTTGCATTCAATTCAGTTCGCTATCAACCTCTGTCTCGAAACGAGTGAATCGTGACTGCACTGATTCTTCGCCGCCATCTTTGTTACTAACAATTACTCAACACTCGAAATCGTGACTACATTGATTCTTCGCCGCCATCTTTGTTACTAAGACTTATTCAACACACGAAATCGTGACTACGTTGATTCTTCGCCGCCATCTTTGTTACTAAGACTTACTCAACACTCGAAATCGTGACTACATTGATTCGTCGCCGCCATCTTTGTTATTAAGTATTACTCAACACCCGAGATAGTGACTACATTGATTCTTCGCCGATTTGATTTACTATCGCCATCTTTATTCAACATTATGTCTCTACATTTAACACTAATAAAACTCTACCTTAAAGCTTATCGAAACCCATCAGCTTTACATTCACATGCAGCATGAATTAAAACAAATACATTGAGGACATTGCCAAGGCTGCTGCAAAGAATATGGAGTCCCTCTACCGTGCTAGAAAGTTACTCATGCATGAGAGTATCGCATATCAGCACCAATTGACCAAGCATGGAGTATTGTTGTCATATCTGGACTGGTGTATCAACAACTTGTCTGTCACTCTAAAACAGCGGCAAAAACGTCTCAAATCTAATAGACTTCACACTATCAGCCAAGGATTATAACCGCTATCTTTAAACAATGCTAACTTGAAACCCCAGAAAAAATCCAGCCATAATCGCCCTTTGGGGCCCGTGGCACAGTGTATACAAGCGTTGAATCTCTACGGTTCCAGGTGAGAATTGTCTGAAGATAGCAGTTTCAACCCTACCCAAAGCCGGCCAGAGGATTAGTTGGCCAAAAACGTGGTGAGATGACGACAACTATGGAAGGCAGTAATTACTAAGGATACAGTTAAGAGATTCAGCATTTCATATCCTGTCGCGGTTTATCAGCTGACGAAGGCCAGAAAATAGTTGACCGAAACGTCGTGAAACAACAACTATAACGGCGAGGATAACAGTCTGCAAAATAAATAATAAATAAATAAATATACTGATTCAGATATCTATTAATTTGTATTTGTTTTATTTGTTTATCGATTTGCGACGTAACGGCTACGGTACAGAATGATTAACGGATTAGCGGTCAACAGATTGACCTTAGCAAGATACGGATATGATGAAACCTCGTTATTTCCGGAGAGAGGCGGTTATTTCTCTTTCTGGGCAGATACTTAAGTGTAGAACACATGAAAAGTCCCCCGCCCCCCCCTCCCAAAAAATACAGAAAGTCATTCTTAATATGAGAGAAAAGAAGCCACGTTTTGAATTCATCGTTTAGCAATCTTTGCTTCAGAATCTTCTGGCTACTTATGTAACCTGCCGCATGATGCCGACACAAAGTTACCGTAAATTGTGTCGTAAACTGGATAAGTACCGTTATAACTTAATAAATAACAACATTATATAGCATTAGTACGTAAATGAATTTTGAGAGGACTGACAAGATTTGAACTCGCGTCGTCACTTCCGTAAAAGCGATTGATAGCCAGCACGTTGCGTATAATTCCGCCCTTTTACATGATTGCACAGTTGTTGTTGGTGTTCTATACATCGCAGGTCCTAAAATAGACGTTTCTCTATTATTATGGTAATTGGAACGCGTTCCCCCGGGATGTTCTGGTCTCGTAAGAAAACGAGATTAACGTCATACGCGAGAATAACGAATAATGTTCGCCTGGTAACATGCAAATAACGGAACACTTATGTCAATCGAAACGAAGCACGGACCTCGAAAATCGGCTGAGAGAAGAAAGAGAGAAAGAAAAAAGATATATTTGCTTATTTCGCGAATCTTCTTCCCGATAGGCATTTTTTTTTTTGTTCCAAACACCAACTTGATGATTGCAAATTTTTGGGTTGGAATCCGAAATTGTTATGCAGTACAATGGCGGTTATATCAGAAAAGAAGAGAATGTTCTATAAGTTAAAAGGTCTTGGTTTATGCATAAAACTAGCAGGAAACTCAGCGGTGCTCGGGATTGAATGAGGAACGCGATGTCCTACTGTCCCTAGCCTATAACAGTCTATTTATTTTTACGTTAAATGCTGTTCAATTTGAACGATGAGATTGAAGGGTGTACTTATTATTGATTAGAAAACGGTTCGTTAAAGTACATCCGTTAAACTCCTCGGCCTAACGCTCTCGGGAAACATGAGTTGGAACAATTACATCGAGAGTATCGCCAGGACCGCTGCGAAGAAGGTAGGTTCTCTCTACCATGCTAGAAATACCATACTAACTCCCGAAAGTATCCTGTACCTCTATAAGGCCACCATTCGTCCATGTAAAAAAAAAAAATGTATGGAGTATTGTTGTCATATTTAGGCTGGTGCATCTGCCACTAATCTCTCGCTCCTAGACAAGGTTCAAAAGAGAGTTGCCAATCTGATAGGTCCTGAACTGTCATCTAAGCTTCAGCCTCTGTCCCATCGACGAAATGTTGCATCCTTCTGCCTTTTCTACAAGTACTTTAACGGTGAATGCTTTGACGAACTGCAAGCACTTGTTCCCCCTCGACGTAAATACCCCCGACAAACCTGACAAGCAGCTAAATCCCACCCCTTCACAGTAGAGATCCCTGGATGTAAGAGAGCCTTCTACTCCAGTAGTTTCTCCCCCAGGACAGCTAGACTTTGGAATTCCCTGCCGGGTTCCTGCTTCCCCAACTGTACTGACATGTAGAAGTTCAAGTGCAACGTGAACCGACATCTTGCTGCCAACTTCCTACACAGTACCCCTGATGCCTATGTCCCTGAGAGTAGCCCCCTACAACAAAGTGGCAATGTGCCTTGTTTGGGGTGAAAATGTAATAAAAAATATAATTTATAATTTATCTGGCTTACGGGATGAGAAAAAAATGCTTATGGTTACACTGACTATTTCTAAAATTCGACACACTACTATTAAAACTTCCAACTACACAACTCGACATTCTTTATCAAAGCTTCCAACTACACAACTCCACACTCTGTTGTCAAAACTTCCAACTCCACAACTCGACACTCTGCTGTCAAAACTTCCAACTCCACAACTCGACAATCTGTTGTCAAATCGTCCAACTCCACAACTCCTCACTCTGTTTTCAAAACTTCCAACTCTACAAATCGACACTATGTTGTCAATCGTCCAACTCCACAACTTGACACTCTGTTGTCAAAACTTTTAATTCCACAACTCTACACTCTATAAGTTGACTTGCACACGGCTACATACGTAGCACATCTTCTTCCAAGTTACCCGCCTGTTCTCTTCACGTGTTTTTATTCGCCAGTCTCGTTTGAATAAAAACAGAGGCAGGCTGTGTCACTATCATGACCGTGAACCATCCACCGTCAACCAACTGAGTGTCGCTATTTTAATCTTTCTTTCCTGTTTTTTTTTGTTGTTATTGAGGTCGTTATACGACCGACCCTTTGAAGCACGCGCACATGTTAACGATTTCTCTATACTACATCCTTTGATTAAATAAATCTTTTAGTTCAAAATTCCATACAGATTCCCGCGTTATCTACAAATATGTAGAATAAGAAAATATTAAACAAAAAAAAAAGACAAAGAAGAAGATATTGAGAAATCGAAGGCCTAATGTGAAAAGAAAAACGAAAGAGAAGGACAAAGAAGAAGAAAAAAATAGTACGATCGTATTTCCAAGTTTTACAAGACGAATTTCAAGAACGTCGAAGAGTGCATCGGCCGAAACGGTGTAATAATAACATTCAAGATAAGACAATGGTTTGAAATAATTAGAATGCGAATAAAACAAGGGAGAAAGAGAGAGAGATTGAGAAAAAGAAAGAGAGAGATTGAGAAAGAGAGAAAAAGAGCGAAATAGAGAGACTAAACCTTACAGTGAAAGAGAGCGAGAGAGGAAACATAAAAAGAAAAGAAGAAAAAAAGGCGAAAAAAAAAAGAAAGTTGGGGATAGAATTGAATCTTGATTAAAACTGAGATCTAAAAAACTGAAACAGAAAGTTTAATAAATAAAGTTCGAACGGAATAACCTGATAAAGAATGAGGGGTACGTCTGTATTTAGTGACGCGGATTTCCGTGATGTTGTCTCGAGCTCGACCGGAGCTGATGTAAACCGCCGGAATATGCCGAGCACCGATCAAATTTTAAATCGTTAGGAAACAACCAATAGCACTTATCAGATACTAATTAAAAATTAAAAAAAAATAAACAAATCAAAAAGCAATAAATAAAATATAATAACAATAATGTTTTATTTTTGTTTTACACAAATAGAAACTTTTTTCACTAGAATTCAAAGAAACAAATTTAATTATTGATGGAAAAACTTATTCATTTCTTTTTAAGAGTTAATGTTAGAGGTAGAGTTGAGCTGGTTATTTTTTTCGGGTTTAGGGTAGGGTATAACATGGTGCATATAAGCGTGGCTACCGTAATATGATGGCCTTGCGACGACTATAATTTAGTCTGGTGACGTCATGAACATTGGTCTGTTCAAATTTGGTTACGTGCCTCATGACTAAACCGGAAGTTGGTTTAAAGTTTTGGAGGGTTAAATAAATTTTAAAATGCCGTCGAGATGTATAGTTCCAAAATGCCGAGGTAACTACGAAAATGGACCAAAAGTTACCGTGTTTTCATTTCCCCAAAAAAAGGAAATAATTTACCAGTGGATTAATGCAATAAAAAGAAATGATTTTACTCCATCTAAATATAGCAGAGTAAGTGTTAAAATGTTTATTTAAAAAACCAAAAAAACGCGCTTTTTTTATTTTTATTTATTTTTTTTTTTTAGAACGTATTTTAAAATAAAAATGAAAGTATGTATATAAAAAATGAATTTTACATGTAATTTAAGTTATGCGCTGAAATAATTAATTATTATTAAGAAACTTATTTAAAATGGGGAGTATGGTGAAAATTTTATGTACTTTCTCCTAACAATTTAATAAAAGCGATATCGTAAAAACGGAATTCCTTATTTAAATAATTCTAAATAAGAAAAATCATTTATCTTTTTAGTTCAACTATTTTACTATGAAATATTTATATCAGCGTGAAATAGTTTAAACTTTTTTTTTTAAGTTTATGACCGTTTTTGTTATCCCAAAAGCTTAATAATTATTTGTGGTAAATGTCGTGGCCCTGTAGGTGTCAGAATTTTGGAGAATATACTTCCAAAATAAACTATTAAAATTGTTTAAAAAAATAATAGAAATATTATTTTTTATTTAAAAAAAAAAAGTGTTTACAAAATGTCGGCAATAAAAAAATAACATTTCTATTATTTTTTAAACAATTTTAATAGTTTATTTTGGAAGATATTCCATAAAGAAAATAGACAACCCACTTTAAATGGAGAAATTACGAGTTTTGTATATGTTATTCGCAGTTTGGTGTTAGGGTTGTAAAAAATTCCCCCCAAATTCTGATGCTGCTAGTGGCGCTGTAAACTAAAATAATGTTTAATATTACGGCAAACGAGTTGTTTTCAAGATATGAAGAAATGTTAGTTTTAAAAAATGGGGGGATCACTTTTCTATAAAAATTTAACGTAAAATAAGCACCCACTTTATGGCCATCGTTATTTTTTAGGGCACTTTCTTTTTAACAAATAAAAGCGAAGAAAAATGAGTATGGCCACCTTTATGTTCGGGGTTGGGAGTCAACGTACAATGAACACAGTTTAACGTAAAATGAACACCCCCTTTCAAAAAGTATAAACAGAATTTTTGTCGGGGAGAGGGGGTCAACTGTAGGTGCTCATTTTACGTTTAGTTGTGTTCACTCCTACATCAAAGAGGCACTTCGCCTTTTTTTAGGCGAAAATGTAATTTAAAAAAAATTGCTCGTTGCCCATGTAAAAAAAAAAAAAAAAAAAAAATTGGTCATAAAGTGGGTGGTCGTTTTAGGTTAAATTATCCCTTTTTTTTAACTAACATCTCTTTCGGAAACTACTTCTTTGCTGTAATTTTAAACTTTATTTTCGTTTTCAGCACACCCGAAAACCTATAAAAGTGGTAATTTAAAAGGATTTTTCGAGGGTAGACTAATTCTGCACATTTACCTTATTTTTTTATTTTATCGTTTTTTTTTCATGTAATTTTCTTTTTTTTTTGTATTAAGTCAAACATGGTACGATTTCCTTTTAAATTATTTCTTTAGGTATGTGAACTTCATTTTCGACCTGAAGACATACAGCGAGAGGCATCAGCATTTGATGAAAGGACTGGAAAGACAATTAGTGTTGAATTAAAAAATCCCTATCTTAAGGATGGTGCTATTCCTCGAATATTACCAAACTGTCCCTCCTATTTATCGTCATCAACCACTTTTAGAAAGTCTCCTAACGCAAAGAAAATGCGTTTACAAAATTCTGCTCTTAAGTGTGCATTATGTGAAAGTGTTGCTGACGAGTTAGAGTTACGGAAACGTAAAACTTTCCATAATATTGATGATTTAGAAAAAAAATTAACGTTTATAGATAAAAATTATTGGACTTCTATTAAGCAAGACAATACTATCATTATATGCCATATAAAGAGATGCCCATGCCCAAAAATAAAAATATCTATGGTGATTGAACCGGACTTGGCCGTAAGAGTATTCTGTAGTGATGTGGAAATGAGTGCTATAGGGGAGTATAGAATTCCTAAACATGTAACAGAGGAAAATACTCTGCAGATTTTGATGGAAAACATGAAAAAAATGGACATCGAAGAACAGGAAATAAAAAACTTCTAATATAAGTTCTTTACTAAAATTAATCTTATCATTTTTGCTATTAGTGCAAGATGAATCATTTAAATATTTTAATTCCATTAAGTTCATATATGAACAAATTAACATAATAACAATTCGAGTGAAATGATGGTATTTTCTTCCTTATTATATAACTGCTCCCCTAGATAGTACAGCCTGTTAAGAGACACTAAAAATGTAATTTTACCATGATATTCAACCATTCGAAGATTAACCTTATCAACTTCTATGACTCCTGTCATTGAACAACAGGATACCAATTTTCTCATGTATATTAAAAGTAAGTTCAAGTTACTAATGCAGAATGACATCACGGTATCTTTACTTGTTGATGAAATACATCTCAAACCTTATCTTGATTATAAAGGTGGTAATAGTGTTGGCTTAGCTAACAACAGCAATGAACCTGTCACAAGTGCATTTGCTTTTATGCTTAGCAGTGTATTCTCACAATATAAGGATGTTGTGCATGTTATGCTAACTAAATGTCTTCTAGCTGAGAACTTATTTGACATAATTAAACGTGTTATAATTGGCTTAGAAGATATAGGGTTTAAGGTATTATCTGTTATAACAGATAATAATGCAATAAATAAAAAGCTATGTCTTTCTTTTGTAGCCCATCAAAGCTTTCAATTGTATATCTCCATCCAGTTAGAACGTCTAGCCCTCTTTTCTTCTTATTCGACTCAGTGCATATATTAAAATGCATTAGAAACAATTGGCCTGGCCAAAAAGATGCATGATGTTTTGTTATAATGGAAATCATGAATTAGATAACATCCAAAATGCTCCATTTTCTAGTTTACATAAACTTAGTTTACATAAACACTTAGTTTACATAAACTTTATGCCCTAGAATCTCAATCACTTGGGAAATATTGCTATAAGTTGACTTCAAAAGCTCTTTCTTCGACTACTTTTGAAAGGCAAAATGTTAATTTTGTTTTGAAAATTTTCAACGAATATACTATTTAAGGTTTTCTAACTTTAGGAAAACAGGAATGCTTGCCAAATTATGCAGAAATCGCAGAATACATTCAAATATTTTATATTTAGTGGGCAATACTGAATGTGAAAACACCATATTAAAGTTGTCGACTTCGTAATAAATATGCTAATCCACTTACATTAAATAGTGATAATTATAGTTTCCTAAATGTGTTTTGTGACTGGTTAGAAACTTGGAATAGCATTCCTGGAAGAACTGGTATGTTAACAAATGAAACATATACTGCTTTGCACCATACTACTTACGCAATTTTAGAATTGACTAAATAATGTATAAATGTACTGAGCATGGTGCATATATTACCAGGAAAGTTTCAGAGAGATAACCTTGAGGCAAGGTTTGGCCAGTATGGACAACTTAGTGGAGATCAGTATAATATATCGATACGTCAGGTGTATGAATTTGAAAAAAGCATAATGTTGTCAGTTTTAAAATTGAGCTTACCAATTAATAATCGAACTATTGAATTGAAAAATTTAAAAGAAACTAACTGGGATGAAATGACAAGGGAGCAAGAGTTACATGTTTATAAATTTAATATAGATGTAACAGAAGATGATGTTAATCAATGCAAGGAAGAACCTCCTGTTATATTATACTTAGCAGCGTATTGCTGTCATGCAGTTTTCAAAAACTGAAATGCAATAGCTGCAAAAATTTAATATCCGGGAGAGAGGCTGTTGAAGAAATAGATGAATTAAACAGCTACTTTCATGGTATTAACATGGGTGCTCTGCTATACCCAAATGATATAACTAATAATTTTGTCTTATATAATTATATAGTTATAAACAAACTTACAAAATGCGATTCTTTTTTACATTCGATTCATCAGAAAAAAATAGCCATGTACATAACTTTAAATATTTTGGCTGATCAAAATCGATTATTTCATGTTGACTCTTGTGATAAGGGTCACACTATCCAGCAAATTGAAAAAAAATGCTGATATGGAGTTCATCGAATTGCCTTATAAACAATTTTTGTCGCAAAGAGAATGACAATATTAGTAAAAAAAATATCAGAAAAAGAAAAATTCAAACTTTTAATTAAATTCTACAACAGATTTTTTAAAAGTTTTAATATTCACTGTTTGAAATATTTCTGCCTTAGTAACTTTGTTTATACTAACATTTGTTTGAATTTAATTTTTAACTTATTGTTTGTTATTCAGTTAAACTAATTGTTCGTTTGTTTTTCAGTTTTGATTTTTAAAATATTGTTTTTTTGATTTTAAAAATATTTATTGTTAATTTCTATTTATTTCTATTGAATAAACTTCAGTTCCATACAAATCAAATCGTATTCCTTTTCTTTTTAAACTTTTTAACAACTTTTCTCCCTTTCAATTCGTTTTTTATTATTAATATTTTTATTATTAATATTGGATGAGTTTCAGTACAAAGTATCATGTTTATCTTTTTTAATCCAATTTTGAAGTTTTCTAACGCTTTCTGTAAAAAATGTCTGCTCATTATCGACAGTCTGTGTTCCACTTATCTTGCTTGCTATGACCTATGGCGATGACGTCATTTTTCAGCTGACAGGCCATCTATGACGTGGTCACGATATAAGTGCGTGGGAAAATATCAGCTGCAGCAAAGGATAGCTGGCTTGCGAAGAGATTTGTAGTAGCAGTGGCCAACAAAACGCACATATGCAAATTAGGAAGAGAGAAAAGGAAAAAGGATAGAAAAGTGCCCCACTTGCTCATGAGAGAAAGAAAGTCGGCGTCAAAGAAATTGGGCGTGTAAAGACGCGGGCGAGACATGGTTGGCTACGGCATGAAAAATAGAATATACGTGTGAAGTTGAAGACGGGAATGGGCTGGCTGTGACTGGCATGCTGTCGGAGGAAAGAAAGACGCTTGCCAGGCTAAAATGGCTTTTGGTACCGAAAGTAACGTGAATAAAATGCAGATGTACCGAATGACCTCTGAAAACTTTTACTCCCAACTCTGGGAAGTATATTTTGTCTTATTTATACCTTTCTTTTGTTATCCATCGACGAACATAATTAAATGATGGGAATTATTCTTTATTTAGTTTTTAGAAGTTTTTTTTAATTATTCAAATCTCTCCATACAAGGTGTAAAGTCATCTATATATATTTATAAAAGCGAAAATGTGTGTTAGTGTGTGCACTTTTTGTGTATGTCCGCAAAAGGCTTTTTTCGCCGGATTTCTCGGTCGGCGCACTCCCTAAAACTTTTAATACGCTGTCTAAATTATAATATTTACGACTTAAGAAGGGAGGTCGCGTCTATCCTTTATTTACCCGACTTTTACGCGCTATTTTCTAGATTTTATTTCGATCGCAGCGTCTTCGTTACGCTTTTCAGTATAAAAGAAAGCGAATGCTGGGGCGGGAGAAACAGAAACTGGCTTGCCGCACCAAATTAGTTTGACCTTAATAAGGACAAACATCACGCGATTTAACTTTCTCGCACCTGTCAATTTCACTTCATAAACCTTAAATTTAGACAGCTTTTACTTCCTCTCCCCTCGTGACCGAGATGGTTAGGTGTCTTGTGTTTTTTTCCTTTCGTTTCCATCTTCTCGTCAAGGCTTCGGGTTCTAGCCTACCTTCCTACGAAAACTTTTTTCCTTTACACCTCCAAATACCCGGCCAACGTATTTTTTCAAACAGGGTTGTTTTGATCTACCTCTCCCCAAACACACACCTCCAAACACCCGGGCAACGCTAGTCTATATTATAAATCCCACCTGTTTGTTTAAATGTATGTATATATGTCTGCCTAAAACTTTCGACTGATGCGATGGATTTTTACGAGATCAGTATTGTTTTGAAGCTCTATCCTTCGAACGGCAAATATCGAAAACTTGGTCAAAAACATTAATTCCTTCACCCTCAACTAGACACTTTTCTACAGGGAGGGTCAGTTTTTTCGTTAACATTTGTTGCAAGTAATTCAAAGCTCGCTTAAACGACGTCGCATAAAACGCGTTATTTCGACCGCCCGTGACGTCACAACAACGGTAGACTCATCGATCAGACAGTTTTTTTTCACCTCTTTTTCCTCTGGCGTGTTACAGGTTCGAGCCTGCTTATTACACCTATTTTTTTATTTATTTATTTATTTTCTTGCGCTCGCAGTTTTCCTTTTCTTTTTTTTTTTTTTGCTTTAACAACATCTTTACACACACCTCCACTTTCTTTTCTGCCTTCGGGTTCGAGCCTGCTTGACTACCTACTACAACTTTTTTTGCGCAATACACACCTTCAAACACCCGGGCAACGCCGGGCACTCAAACTAGTCTATAATATAAATCTCATTTGTCTGTTAAAATGTATGCATGTATGTATGTATGCCTAAAATTTTCGACAGGGGTGACGGATTTTCACGAGATCAGTATCGTTTTGAAGCTCGACCGTTTGGACGACAAATATCGAAAAATTGGCCAAAACATTAATTTGTTCACCCTCAACTGGGCACTTTTCTACAGGGTCGCTTTTTTCGCCGATATTTTCGAGAGTCATCCCTTCTTTTTGATTGACTGGCCTTCGTCACTTCCGGTTTGGCGATGGACACAACAGCAAAGACGTCACTTTTTTCACGTTCATTTCCTTTTTCGCAGTACAGACTCGAGGCTGCCTGTCTACTTCTTGTTTTTTTTGTTTGTTTTTTTTTGCTCAACATATACTTTCAAACTCCCAGGTAACGCCGGACACCCAGGCTAGTCTATAATATAAATCTTACCTATCTGTTTAAATGTATGTATGTATGTATGCCGAAAACTTTCGACAAAGGCGATGGATTTTCATGATGAAGCGCGGCCCTTTGGATTACAAATATCGAAAAATTGGCTAAAAACATTAATTTCTTAACCCTCAACTGGCCACATTTTCTACAGGGAGGGTCGGGTGTTTTTGCGTCGCCATTTTTGCAAGTCATCGTATCTGTTGGAATGATTTACTTAATTCCAACGTTCCGAACTTCCGGTCGCGTCATGGAGTAGCGGTAAGACATCAGGTTTCTTTTTTTACTTCCTCTTCCGCCTTCGCGTCACGCGTTCGAGCCTGCCTAGCTACTACCACTTTTTTTTTTTACTCAACACACACCTCCAAACACCCGAGCAACGCCGGGCACCCAGGCTAGTTTGATATAAAGACCTAACAAAAATTAAAGACGATTATCGCAGTGACAAAGTCCTGAAAGGGCCACGGTAGAAGAAAAGCAGTCAACTGAAAGAAAGTTCCACAAACTTGCAATCCTTTGAGAAAAACAACTAAAATAGGAAGCTGAATTAAAATGCGATATCAAAACAGCGAATCGATGAAGACCACTAGAACAACAAGTCAAACAAGCTGGAACAAAGGAAGCGGGAAATAGATCAGACAATTCTTAAGAATAGTATTTGTAGAAATGACTGAAAGTTGCAATGAAGAAGAAAAAAAATTACAGATCTTTTTCTGCAATTTATCAAGGAGCCTCAAATGGGACAGGGATTCAGCAGCACAAATATGTTCATCAAATGTCGAATGTATACAAATAACCAAAACGTTTAGCTCAACTGAATCAGTGTGTAAATTATGCCGTGCATTAATGGACATTTCTGTCTGATAGTATCTTCATGATTTAACATTTTGCAATTTGGTTAATTTTAGAAATGATGTCAAAAGAAACTGCTGACCTGAAATCTTCTCTCATCTATAAAAAAGACTGGGACTAGCAACATCACCTGTGTGTGTGTGTGTGTGTGTGCGTGCGTGTGTGCGTGTGTGTGAGAGAGACAGAGAGAGGGAATGGATCAATCTAATTGCAGATACGTTTCTGCAATTCATCAAGAATACTGGAATAAATAGGAAGCTGAATTAAAATCAGATATCAAAACAGTGAATAGATAAAGACCACTAGATCAACAAGACAAACGAGCTGGAACAAAAGAAGCAAGAAATAGATAAATCAATTTATAAAGTGCATATAGTATTTATAGAAAAGACTGAGACTAGCAAAATAACCTCATATTTTAATTTAACTGTTTTTCTCGTTGTTTAGTTCAAAATTATGTAATGATTCTAAAATTCGACAAAAAATATCCCCGAGTTCGGCAAGATGAACATGAAGAAGGTCGAAGATTGTATCGGCCGAAACGGTGTGAGAATAAAAACCAAGACGAGAACAGTAGGCCGAATAATCAAAACTAAACCATTATGTATTGTTCATCGTGTTTGCAGGTAAACGAGCTGGGATGATTATCAATTTTTGATGGAAATTGCTCGAGGCAAGGCATGAAGCCACTTTATGTAAGGAGCTTACTATAACGAAAGCTGATTATTGCAAAGACAGAAGAGCTCATTGACTTCAGTGTTGCAAATATAAAGGTTGTCGGTAGAAGAAAAACAGTGAGCAAGATGGGAGTTCCATAAATTTGCAGTCCTTGGGGATAAGCAATTAGAACAGGAAACCGTATTACAATATAAAAACAACGAATTGATGGCGACCTCTAGACTAATGAGTTAAACAAACTGACACAACAGAGAATAGATCAGACAACTCTGAAGAACACATGTTATAATAGTATTTGTAGAAAAGACTGAGACTAGCAACATCACGTCTGTGAGAGAGAGGTTGCGGTAAAGAAGAAAGGATGGGGACCAATCAAATTACAGATATGTTTCTGTAATTTATCAAGAAGCTTCAAATGGGACACAGATTCACCAGCTCAAATATGACAACAGTACTACTGTAACCAAACACTTATGGGGGAGAAAATGGTGTCATTAAAGAATGAAATCGCACTGAATTAAAGTTATTGTAAGGCAAGTTGTCCTGGACAACAGCAGATGACCTGACTGATTTTGAATATATTAAAATTGAAAAAAGTGAAAATCTTATGATGACGCAATAAATTGTAGTAAATTGCTCATCACGGGTTTAAAAAATAGCAAAGACAACACAAGTCAGGTTTTGTCTTCGACTAAGGCCGAGTATGGCCTAGAGGGTCAAGGTATTGACCACGAAGCGGTGTGAAGAAATATGAATTACGCAATTTTTAGGTAAAATTCCCTAGTTAATATTCAAAGATGTTTTGACCAACTAACCACCCAGAGAAGGTTCTTTTGTGATGTGGAACAAAATGATTGGCTGAATGAGGACCCAGCGGCCCTCGGGCTTACACCGCACACTTACTATAAAGATCGTTGCGAGAGCAAATTTTGCCAGTTAGAGACAGTTGATGCCAGAGTCCGGGGGAAGTTGTGAGTTTAGAAATCGCGGGGCTAAGTCCGCCAACCTCTCCTACCCATTACTCGTCACCACCCGTCAATTAAAGGAAAAAACAGAGATTTCGTGTAACTGACTGTTGAGAGGAATTCATCAAAATATTGAAAAAAGAACTTGTAAATATTATTGACCCCCTGACAAAAGGAGGGTGGACCTGTAAATTCACATTTGTCCGTTCGTCCGTTCGTCTGTCCGCACTTTTCTCTATAATACGCCTTCTTTTTTTTTTTGAAATTTTGCACAAACTAATATGAGTAAAAAAGTAACAGAAAAGATTTTCCAGGAAAACTCCGGCAGCCCCCCCCCCCCTAGGGCTGCCTTTCAGATTAAAAGAGCTATAATTTACATTTCTGCGCTTATTAAAAAAAAAATGATGCCTTGGATTTTTATAAAACTTTCTGAAAAGTTGTAACTAACTGATTTCTCTATAATTTTGTTTGTCTATACTTCGTGATAACTCTTGGGTGTGCCCCAGGGGCTCTTTTAGAGCTAATAAAAACACTCCATTTTTGAGACTATTTTACCATATTTGTCCAAAATTTTCTGTGTATTTCTATTTAGCAGTTTTGCATGGTGTTGAAATCAAATTTAAATATGTTAAGGCCTTGGGGACTTTTTGGGCTAAATGGGAGGGGAGGGGGCAAATGCTGAACTTAGTCATTTTTTATGCCTCGTTCACTGTGCACTCATGGGGGGGACCATGCATGCTTCACTTGTTTTGATTGTAATCAACTTGTTTATGATTTTAGTAATTAGTGCAGAAAAAAACACCGAAGTTTTTGTGTGTGTGTGTGTGAAACTGATTTTTCTTTTCTCCTCGCTTGCTTGACGACATCTTTGGCTTCCTGAGCTATTAATTTTCAGCGAGCAACCAGCGCAACAGAACGAACTGCACATCAACCCTTGTTTCGAGGAGTGAACGAGAAAACATCCAACCTTTACTGAAGATTTAAAGACACTGGAATCTGAAGAACTTTGCAGCTCCTCGAATCGAAAGAGTTCCGGAGAAGAGTTACAGAATTGTCCCTGGGTACCAGGATACATAAGGCGTGTCCTACTACCTGGAGATTACACATGGTGTAACGTAATCCCCCATTAAGGAGCGTTAGAACTACGCTGAGGTAGCTTTGTATTTCCGGGTGACGCCAGATAACCCAAGGATTTAAGATAGAGAAGATAAATATACATATTTTATTTCATGTCAAAATAGATATTGTTTGAAAACCAGAGAAATGTATTTTTACAGCTAAAAGTTGACGACAGGAAATTTCACTTAGAACCTTGTCTGGCCTTACATGAACCCAGGGTCGGGTGTCAGAATTGACATCTGTCCTTGAAAATGATGAGAGAATTTCAGTTGTGGGAACGGTGCCCACCCAGGGACCTGGGGCTTAGGATTTCGTGGAGATTTCGTGGCGAAATCCTATTGGCTGGGGAGAATTTCCAACCCCATCCACTTACCTTACTATATATACGACTGTCGTGCGAAAATTAATCAGAAGAGCGAGAGAAGAGTTCCAGAGTTGAGTCGAACAGAGTTCAGATCAGAATAGAGAAAAGACGTAACCCCTCCCCACCTCATCCATCCGTCGGTCGCTATCTGTGAAGAGAGTTGAGACTTTGAAAAGAACTTACAAAATCTGAATGAGCATTGTAAAAACATTTGTACATAATTATATGAGAATTAAGCTTTTATAGATAGACTACAATCGTTGTCTTTCTTCCTGCCTGCCGCTTCGATATAACCAGATTATCTAACAACCTCCGAGGAGCCTAGACGACACATGCCGAGAATCCAGAGAAATATAAGTCCTAACTACCTCCTCGAGGGAGGCGTTGCACATGGTCTGCTACCGTTCCGCTACCTAAAGGTCATAAATGGTCTGATATTAAATTTGTAGACATAGAAAATAACCTCAGTTATGGGAAAGTGTTTAGAGAGATTATACAAGAAGCAGAAAGAGCAATGGATTTAATATATGAACTCCAATTGAACGAAGAATATCATAAAGGGATTGAAAATTGCGAAAGGCATGGACAAAATTTGAATACTTATGATTGTTTTCGCCAATTAATTTTTTACTTTGAATTAGAAGACGACCTTTTGTAGGCTTCAATGATGCAGTCTCGCAGAATGTGCTCAATAGATTATTTTAAAGAAACTCTGTTCGTGTAAGTTTGTGAATAGGCACACGGAGAAAGACAGGGAAGTTATTTGCAATCGTAGTAGTAGGCGAATTCTTGCTCCGATTGTATTACACAGAAAAATCAGAGAGTGGAGCAAAGCAGAAAAAGACAAACGACGTATCTAATGCTAGAAACGGGTTGTAGAGAACATATTTATTTAGATAAATATTGATAAGGTGCTTTTTTAAGGGCGGCGAACTTTAAATTGACATCCTATTTTTTTAAGTACAAATTTTACAACTATCGATTAGTTTATGTTCAGCTTGGTTTAGTAATTCATCATGAAACAAATGATGTGATCAATTTACCAGGAGAAACATTTAATGAACAAATAATTTCACGAGATTAACCTGTCATCGGTTACGTTGTCACGTTAGATTATTTTCTTTCAGAATATTTAAAGCGGTCCTATGTCTACGCTGATAGACCTGACACAATAGACCACTTGAAAGACAACATTTGACGCGCTGTTGCAAAAATAAAGCTTAATTTTATGCGTAGAGTTTGGACCGCTAGATTATGCTAAATACACGCGAGCTGTGAGGCTGTATGCCCAAAATTGTATTTAAATTATATATATATATATATATATATATATATATATATATATATATATATATATATATATATCCAAATAAATCTTTGGAGTTCAACCTTGTATAATAAAAATATTTTTCTGTGATTTATTCCAACTAAAAGTTTGTCTCTTCTATAAGAATACTCTTTATTATTGGGATTATTCGGGATACTGTTCTTCTCTTAAGTATTATTCTCATAAAGTTTCGACTGATGTAACCTCCGACCTTCTTCAGGTGTATCTTGTTGAACTCAGGAATCTGTACAGCGTTGAATTTACAATTGTATTCTAAGTATCGTCTTCACATAAGATTGAACCTTCAACTTCTACCCGGTCATGGTTGACGGAACGAGAGCATGCTAACCCGTGGGTTAAATAAAGGGTTTCTGTTCGAAATTTCGTGCAGATTCTCGAGTTCGATAGATAGATTACCGAGCTCGACAAGCTACACCTAAAGAGGGTCGGAAGTAACACCGGCTGAATCGTTGTGAAAATAACACTCAAGATGAGAACAGTAGTCCAAATAATACAAATTGTTAAACCTCTTCTCAAAAATCCAGAAATATAACAGAAGAGATTTGCCCCACTACATTGCGAAGTTGATTTTGAAACCGGTAAGTGCAAGAAAGAGTAATCGGAAGCTCCTTACCTGTGACTCTATCTTAGGACGTAGCTGACGTTTATATAGTTAAAGGTTTGTATAAAAAGCCAAGTACTCTCGGCAGTGGGGGAATGATACAATCGGCATTTTGTCATTAACTTAGAAGCTGGTTGGATATGAGTCATTAATGTAAGATTTAGAGTAGATGTCAGTCCTAGGATTTTACCAACGCAAACTGTACATTTAAAATTGTCGTAAGCTCTTGAAAATTCAGTGTGCTATTGCTATACATCTTAAGAGATGACCAATTTTTATGATTTCAGGTCCAAAGGAACAGCTACTACAAGAATAGACACTGCTAAATCCCGAGTGTCACAGCTCGTGAATTGTAAAAATGCAATCTGGACGTGAGGACACTTTAAAAGAACGATATGCAATAAAATTGTTTTAGACTTGGAAAAAATGGCGCAGAAACGTATGAAATGCTCCATACTGCTTTCGGACCATCTTGCATGAATCAGGTATCAGTTTTGAGTGGCTTAAGAGATTCAATGAAGGCAGGGAGTTTGTGAGGGATGATGAGAGGAGTGGGAGGATTAAGGCAGTCAGAACACGAGAGTTAGTTAGACAAATAAATAACTTATGGATAAGGAATGTTGGGTGTCTATAGAGACAATAAGTGCAGTTTGATGTCAGTGTGGGAACTGTACACACAATTATTCGTGAGGAACTGAACTCATGGAAGATTCGCACAAAGTTTGTCCCAAGGGTGCTCTATCCTTTTCACAGACTATTTGATCAAGATTGGCAGCAAGAGGGTTTCTCACCCTTCCTATAGTCCAGACGTGTCACCCTGAGAATTTTACGTGTTTGCTAAGCCCAAGGAAAACATTAGAGACTGTCGTTATGAGACAACTGTGAAACTGAAAGAGGCGTTGACGGTGCTCATTGACATGCTCACACAAGAGGACTTCTATGGAGCCTCCCAGAAGTAGTTGGAACGGTACAACGAGTGCATTGCAGCGGGAGGGAGATTATTTCGAATTGGACTAGAGTTTCATGGCTGCGCTATCAATAAAAGTGCCCATACGAAAAAAGTCTGGAAACTTATTGAAGGCAATATTTTAAATCGCTCAGAAGTAATGGACGCTGTAAATTGACAAGTGGTTAATTCATATCCAATCTAGCTTTTATCTTAGATACTCATGTTTTTAAAAATACCTAAATGTGAAATCCTTCCCCAATTTCTCTGCCTTTTTTTTCACTTATTCTTAGTAATGAAGTTGTTTTTGAAAGGAAAGTGTTTTACAGATTATGCAGCTTTGTTTTCCGAAGTCACGTCGTGGTTGGAGGGTCAACATGTGGTGTATAAAGCAGCATTAAACGCTGTGAGAAATGTGAATGATTTCTATGTTAATAAAGACTAATAACTGCGCCAAGTTTCGTTTCTCTACTCTTATGAGTAGTGGGCCAAGAGTATTACTTATCGAACGCCCCTTGTACGTTGCAGAGTTGATTTTGAAGTCTATCAAGGCTAGAAATACTCAGCGAAAACTCCCTATCCGTGGCAACAGTAGTCTGTCTTAGAACATACTTGGCCCTTGTATAGGGAAAGATTTGCTTAAAAAGTCAGGTACTCTCGGCAATGGTAGAACGATGCAACAACTAGAAAACTTTGGAGCAGGTTGGATATGAGTATTCAACGTAAGATTTGGAGTGAATTTTCAGTCTTTGGAGTTTATTATAGCAAGGTGCACGTAGCAATTTTATGTCGCTAGCAAGAAATTTATGCTGTAAAATGGCGAATGGTTAATTCGAATTCAATCTGGCTTTTCTCTGCGACCCTCGTGTTTTGAAAAAATACCCCACCGTGAATGGATTGGTTGTTCGATTAATTGCTTTTGAAGATGCAAGGAAATCATTTGCTTGAAGAAATATTCGGCCATTTTCTTTTAGAGCGATACTGACGCTGAGAGCTAAACGTCTCTCAACGCAACAGATGAAAAGAAAATAGGAAATCTGGCAACGGGGTCTTGATACACAGACGAAACTAATTGTAGGAATTCGGTACTAAACTAAAACGAAAGACAAAATAAATTAGAAGGCAAAATAAAAATAGGAATAAAAAATAGTTTTAAATTATAAGAAGACAAAGGATCTAAAAGAAAGAGACTGATAGAGATCGAGAATGGGAAAGTGTAAAAAAAGAAAAGAGAGAGAAAGATATAAAACATGAAAGAAAAGAGGAAGATGGAAAAATATTTGAAATGTAAAGAGGACGGAAGAGAGAGAGAGAGAGAGAGAGAGAGAGAGAGAGATAAAGAATGGGGAAGGATGTTAAAAAAAGAGAGAGAAAGATATAAAACATGAAAGAAAAGAGGAAGATGGAAAAATATTTGAAATGTAAAGAGGACGGAAGAGAGAGAGAGAGAGAGAGAGAGATAAAGAATGGGGAAGGATGTTAAAAAAAGAGAGAGAAAGATATAAAACATGAAAGAAAAGAGGAAGATGGAAAAATATTTGAAATGTAAAGAGGACGGAAGAGAGAGAGAGAGAGAGAGAGAGATAAAGAATGGGGAAGGATGTTTAAAAAAAGACACAAAGACAGTGATATAGAAAGACCTTCAGGGTGACCCGACGTTACCCAGGATTGAATGATTATCAACGAATGTTTCACGCTCCCATATTTTTATTATCATCGAAATCGATGAATTAGCCAGTTTTTCCAATCAAATCGATTGATGGCCTATTCTAATTAGGGATTCATTGCGATGAACGTGGGGGGAAGCTTCACATGCCTCTCGCAGTGACATTATATTGTAGTCTACATTGCCCTGTAGAGAACCTACCGTTGATGTTATAAAATTATTTTAATATATAATGATTTGAAAGTTTAAAATGCAAAAATCAAGTATCATGCTTCAATTGTGCTTTAAACAGGAACATACATTTCGAACGCATCCCTATCATATGAAAGAACCTATTGTTGAGATTTTATGCCTGACCTTACTGCTTGTGTGATGATAATGGTTGGAATTAAAGTTGGAGTTTAAGATGAAAAGGTCAAGAATCATTGTGAAATTGGGCTTTAAACAGAAACGTTCATTTCGAAGGCGCCCCTGTTATATCAAAGAACCTACTGTTGATTTTATATGTTGGGCCTTTCGGTCTGTCTGGTAATAAAACTTTTCAAATGCAATTTCGATGTTAGTCAAAATCGCCTGTTACTTCTTTTATCGAGTTTTTTCGATTACCGATGATCGATATGCATCAAAGAGATTCAGACACAAAAACTACCTAAAAACACTGCCAGGCACATAAAGTACCTTCGTGCAAAATTTTATAAAATTGACCCAGCCGTTTTTGAGTTCATAGGGAACGAACTCACAGACACACAGACATACAAAGTTCCTTTTTATATAATAGCAAAGATAAAGAAAGCTATACAACATGAGATGAAGAAAGAAAAGATGAAAGAAGCTGAAGAGAAAGATGGGGAAATATTTGGAATGCGATGAGGGTGGGAGAGAAAGAGATAGAAAAAGCGAAACATAGTCTTTCGCTTTGTCTTCGATGTCTTTGTTTTATCGTTATTTCCATGGCAAGTGCTCGTCTGGGCTCCAATCTCTGCCCTCCCTCGCCAATCTTTCACGAAAAAACACCCGTTTAGCTGAAACCACTGTCAATAATTTTCCCCATTCTTTATCTGTGCCCAAATCGAAACGTAGATTCCATAAACAAAGTTTCTTTCTTAGAAGTGCACGCCTGTGCAGCTCTCTTCTGTTTGCCTGTTTCCCACCTGACTACAACTTGAATGTCTTCAAGTCCAACATAAACAAATTCCTGATGAACCTCCCCCTTAATTAAGACACTTTATCAAATCTCCAATACTAGCGATTACTACGATACTATCTCATTGATTACTGTACACGCAATAACCCGTATCCCCGAGTGGCTTCCGGGCCTTGATAAGTGGTGACTACCATGTAAAAAAAGAAAAGGTACACGCACACAGAAGAGAGAGAGATGGGGGGGGAGAGAGAGAGAGGAAGATACACCCCTTATAAAGGTCCGATGGCCACTCAAGGATAATGTTAATGAGTATCAGGTGATCGGTCAAGCAACAATGAAATGATCTATAGTTGTGTAAATGTGATAAAATTTAATTATTTAAAAGGACAACTGAAGAAGAACTTGTTTATATTAGACTTGAAAACGACCATGTTGTAGTCAGCCGGAAAGCAACCCCGCGGTACAGAGATCCTTAGACATGAAATTTGTGTTTAGTTTTAGGCACAGATGGAGAGCATCAGAAATTGTTGACAGTAGTAATGGGTAGACAAGTGTTTGTTGCAAATGTTTTTATGGAGGTATAGATTGGAACTCAGACGAGCACTTGCCATGAAAACAACGACAGAGTAAAAAGGAGTGCGCAGCTCTGTTCTGCGAGAAAGAGGATTTAAGAAAAACAAATGAAGCATGCGTGAGTGCATAGTGAACGAGGCATAAAAATATGACTGAGTTCAGCATTTGCTTCCCCGACTCATTTAGCCTCAAAAGTCCCCAGGGGACATCAAATTCTGGTGAAAATGAACAAACGATGCAGTTTTAGGCCTTAACATATGTAAATTTGAGTTCTGCACTATGCAAAAAGAGAAATGACTAAGGCCATCATTTGCCCCCCCCCAGCCCCAAAAGTCGCCAAAGCTTTAACATATTCAAATTTGAGTTCAACACCATGCAGAACTGCTAAATAGACATAGACGAACGGACAAGAGTGAATTTACAGGTCAACCCTCCTTTTGTTGGGGGACCAAAAATTGAGGATGTAATTTTCTTTATAAAATATTTGATAAAAGAAACTATTTCCCCTTTCAAATAGTCCGTTTTTTTATAAGCTTATTTTAATTTTTTAATTTTTTGGTTTCTTATTCTTTATGTTTTATTTTTATACTTTATCTTGTATCTTTGACTTTTATTTTTTATTAGGATGCAAGTCTAATAGTTTTTTTTTATCGAAGTAATTTTTAAATATTACAGCTTTGTTTATCGTTCTATTTTATATTATTTTATTTATCAGCATTTTTTTATATATAATGTGTATGAAAATGGGTTTAAATATTTGTCTATTATTTTTTATTTTAATTATCTACACCATTAAATATTTTTAATCAATATTTAATTGCTTGCCAAGGTCAACTTTTGAAGGTCGTATTTTTTTTTTTTACAAAAAATCGGTGAAGTTGACTGAAGTTGAAATCCAAGCCTGAAGGCGAATATTCCCTGACCAACATGTAAGGGTTCACCAGTGTAGATTCTAACTCTGATTCTAAACTTAAATGCGTAGGACTTTAAAAAGCAATCTTTTCTAAATAGTGTCTATCCACGAAAACGAAATTGTTTTTCTGTGCCCACGGCCATTGTAATTCTACAACATTTAAAAGGTGCTTGCTCCTGGTACTAGATTCGCATACATGTAATTGAAAGGAATTTTGAAATTTATTTAAAATCAATTCAAAGAATTTTCCTTTACTTTTGCCCTTATTTACT
>NC_136505.1:100825754-100888254 GCF_053919585.1 Euprymna scolopes
CCACTTAAGTTTAAAATAAAATTTACGTCGGTTTGTCAATAATACGTGCTAAACACCCTTTTTGTCAGTTTTAACTTACAAATAGCAGTTTTGTTGGTCTGTCAGTTTCACATAATAATTTCATTAATTTGTCTGGCTTATGTTTTAAAAATATATTTTCGTCCGTTAATAAATTGCAAATATTATTTTGTTTTTAAGATCATGTTTGAATTAATAGTTTCATTTATTTCTCACGTTGAAGCTCGAATTAGCGTTTTGGTAAGTCTATCAGTCTTGTGCTCAAAATATCGTTTTTGTGCGTTTTTTTTTTTTTGTTTACATTTGAAATAGTATTTTCGCTATCCTAAAAATTAATTCGTTTTACTCGGCCATTGTCTGCCGACTTACATCATAACTTAAACATTTAATTCGTTTTATGTTCATAATTTTTTAGATGAGGATTAATTATTCGTATTATTTTTCTCAATGTTCTGGGTGCTATTTTCATAACGTTACAGTCGATGTAAACACTCAGATCTTTTTTTATGTATATCCGTCGAGCTCGTGAATTTGCACAGAATTTTGAACAGAACCCTTGAGTTAATCCATGCATGTTCTTGTTTCGTCAGCCATGACTGGATAGGAGCCCTAAGTAATTCACAGTTGTATTTTAGTGTCCTCCGCACTGAGGATTGAGTCTTCAACCTCCATAAATGTGTATCTTACAAGTGAATTTACCAAGTACTTTATTAAAATCGAAGAAAAGCTTAACAAGTTCGATAAGAAGGTTAGGGGTTACATTGAGTGAAACCTTGTGAAAATTGTCCGAATAATCCAGATAATACGAATAATAACTACTTATTTGACGTTTCGGCCGACTATTGATCCGGCCTTCATCAGGTGGTTAACCACGACGGAATAGGAAAGCTGAATCTCTTAACCGTATTCTTATTAATTACTGCCTTCCATTGCTGTTGTTGTCTCACCACGTTTTGGCCAACTAATCCTCTGACTGACTTTGGGTAGAATTGAAATCGATATCTTCAGATAATGCTCATCTGGAACGGTAGAGATTCAACATCTCTATCCAATGCGGCACGTGCGCCGAAGAGCTATCAAGGTTGGATTTTTTTTTTTTTTGTCTTATTAAACCAAGCTTTTCGTTGTTTTCCTTTTATCTGGTCTTCCATCGTCGGGTCCGTAACGAATTATTTATTTTGATTTTTACATGGAAGTTACCACTTATCAAGGCCCGGAGGCCACTTGGGGATAAGGGTTATTGCGTGTACAGTAATCAATAGGACAATATCGTAGTAATCAGAATTATATATGTATAACTATTAAATGGCCGCAATTACTGAAGATAAAGTTAAGAGACTTAGCATTTCCATCTCGTCACGGTTAACTACCTGATGAAGGCCAGAGGAATAGTTGGCCGAAACATGGTAAAATAACAACAACAACAACAACAACAACAACAACAACAAAAACTATAAAGATGAAGATAACAGTCCGCAAATAAATAAATAACTATACAAATTATTCGTTTCAAAAGATTCCAATAATAAAATATCTACTTATATATAAAAGTCACTTTGTGTGTGTGTTTGAGCGTGTGAATACGTTCCCTATGGACTCCAAAACAGCCGAGACGAAATTACACACAAATACACTATATGTGCCTGGAATTATTCTTAGATAGGCTTCGTAACAAAATGGCACCGATAAATATCGAAAATCGCTAATAAAAAAAGTCCGATTAAAAAAGGAACACTCTGATTTTGACTAAGTGATGTAATGGAATAACCTAACATCCCTTCATATATGAAATGAACTATAGATATATTGACCCTCTCACGTGACTGAGAGAGAAGGTAAAAAGACAAGAAGAGAATAAGAGAAGAGGTCGAGTAACTCTTACTTCACGTGTATTCCCTTGTAAATAAACCCCTTGTGTCTCACGCATAACCCCTGTCTGTTACGGTCCTACTGAAAAAAAGAGAAATTGACATTTTACGAACATTGAAAAGCACAATTTTTTAAAGTTTCCCATTTCAAATTTCTTTTATTTCATAAGAAGAAAAAAATACGGCGAAAAAGAAGGCTTGCATGCTGTTGGTTCAGTGTCAATTTCGTGTGTGTTGCAAAAGCCTTGTCTAAAAAGAATGATTGTTTGTGGTTTAAAAAAACTATTCAGTGAATTTATTTAATGCTTTGTGCAGCTGCTGTTAACCTTTTGTTTTATTACTGTGTTGAAAAAATATTCTTCAACATGGAACAATTAGCTGAGTTTACAAAAACGATACAATTAGCACTGGCAACTCAACAAAGCCAGATTGAATTTTTACAAAACGAACAGTTAACACAAAATGAAGTATTAAAAACAATATTAATGAAACAAGAAGAAAAAAAGGATTGTCGGTTCACTCCGGTAGGAATTACAAATTGGCTGACAGAATTTGTATATGAACCAACTAATGGGTTAACGTTTCCAGCATATTATCGTAGATACGAAAATATTTTTTCCAAACGATGTCAGGCCTGGTCGGATGAAGAAAAAAATATTTTACTGTTGCAAAAACTGGGTTCCCATGAAAATACCAAGTATACCAATTTTATATTCCCAAGAAAAACCGAAGATATTTCTTTTAAAGAGACTATAGAAATTTTATCGAACATTTTAAGGGAACGGGATAGCTTATTTTATACTCGTTATAGGTGTTTTAATATTTTGGAACGAGATGATGAACACTTTATCGCCTATGCTGGGAGAGTAAATGTCCAATGCGAGTTATTTCAGTTGAAATACCTAAAAGAGGACATGTTTAAATGCTTGATATTTGTGCGAGGGTTTACATCCTCGAAGGATAAAGAGATGCGTTCTAGGATATTATCCATTATGAACCAAGACATAGAAATAACCTTGCAGAAAGTTACTGAGGAATGCCATAAACTGTTAAATTTAAAACATGATAATACTAGTATCGAAGAGAAAAATGTTGACAATATACAAAGGGTATACAAATACTGTAAGACGTGTGGAAGAAAGAACCACTTCACAAAAGAGTACTATTTCAAAAGCAAAATATGCTATAAGTGCGGGCGTAAAGGACACAAGTCAACAGTATGCAAAAATGAGAAATACTGTAAGCCTGAAATAAAGATAATTAATTCTAAAAAAAAAAGAGTCCATGTATGGTAAAAAAAGAAAAGAAATATATTGAAGTTAGATTGAATGGCCGGAAAGTAAATTGTCTTTTGGATACTGGAAGTGACATATCCTTAATTGATGAAACAACATGGAAGAAAATTGTTTTTCCAAAGCTGCAAAACACAAAGAAAATTGCCAGAGGAATGTCTGGAAATAGATTAAAATTCAAGGGTGAATTTTATACTAATGTGACCCTGAATGAAAAGACGTTAAAAACTAAAATGTATATCATACCTGGAAAAAATTCTAATCTATTCGGTATAGATTTGATGATATTTTTCAATTTATGAGAAAAACCAATAAACGCATTTAGCAAAAGAGTAAATGTGACAGGATTTGAAAGTCCCAAACCGCCAGGAAGATTTGTTGAGGATTTGATTTATTTTATTAGAAACAATCGAGAAAGAATTAAATAGACTCGAAGAAATCGGAGTAATAAAAAAGTGGACTAATCTAGATGGACATCACCCACAGTTTATGTGAAAAAGAAAAAAAATCAGGGTATGTGGAGATTTTTCGACGGGACTGAATGATTCCTTAAAGGATCATAACTATCCACTCCCTACCCCTTAGAAAATATTTTCTAAGTTAAATGGAGGAACAATTTTCTACAAAAATTGACTTGTCAGAAGCATATTTGCAGGTCAAAGTAAACGGAGATTGTTCTAAATACCTAACAATGAATACTCATAAAGGATTGTTTTCCCTAAAACGATTGCTGTTTGGGTTGAAAGTAGAACCAACTTTATTCCAACAAATTATGGATGCCATGCTAGAAGGCTTGGGTTTTGCGATGGCTTATTTTGATGAAATTTTGATAAGAAGCAAAAATGCTGAAGAACATAAAAACCATATTCGGAAGGTATTCGAGAAAATAGAAGACTACGGATTTAAAGCGACTCTCGAAAAATGTAATTTTGGTATGGACAAGAGTGAATATTTTGGACAAATAATTGACCCTAACCCTTACCCTAACCCAAATAGGACAGAAGCAATTAGAGACATGACTAGACGAGACAATGTTATGAAGTTACAGTCATTCTTGGGTGTAGCAAACTACTATAATTCTTATATCCCAAATATGCACGAACCAACAGCACCATTAAATGAATTATTGAAGAAAAAGAAAAAAATGGCTCTGGACAAAAGAATCTGAGGAAGCATTCCCAAAAATTAAAAGATGTTTGTTATCGGATCTAACGTTAGCACATTACGATCCGAAAAAGGATTAAATTGTACCGGCAGATGTGAGTGAATACGGTTTAGGAGCGGTGTTTCTACACAGAATGGAAGATGCATCTACTAAACCAATTTCTTACGCCCCGATGGTTTTATTACCCGCTGAAAGAAAGGACAGTCGGATCGAAAAAGAGGGTCTGGCGATTGTTCTGCTAATTCTTCTGTTGTATTTACAATTGCAGTCTTCAGGTTTAGCTCAGCCTCTTACTGATCTATGTTTGGATTTGTTATTGTAGGCTTATTTGAAGTTAATTCATAAAACAAACTTGAAAGATATAGTTTCACTTTCACTTTGATCCTAAGCTTAAAGAAGTGTATCCTGAATCTGCTTTATTATTATTGGCAGAAAGTAGAAGTAGAATCCAATTCTTAATAGATTTATTCATGGAAGATCTTTCATCTTGGAAACGGACCATAAACCATTACTTTTTGGTTCGAAAAAAGGGATTCTTACTCATACGGCAAATAGATTACAGAGATGGAATATTATTTTGCTCAATTACGATTTCAAAATGAAACACCTGGCATCTAGTAAAATTGCACACGCAGATGGTTTGTCGATATTGATTCCCAGTAAAACTGAATTTGAAGAAACTATTATAGCAGCACTAAAAGACGAAAATGAACTAACAGATATATTAATAAATACTGTTAGGAAACTTCCTATTACACTTGAGGAAATAAAGAAAGCAGCGAAAACAGATAAATATATTAATAAGATAAAAAAAACAAGTGGGACAAGACGAAAAGAATAGAAAAGGATTAAAAGTGTTTCCATTTTCTATGTGTGATGAAACTCTGATGTACACAGACAGAGTGGTAATACCGCAAGTATTACAAAAGAAAATCAAAAAGGAATTCCACAAGGGACATCCTAGAATCTTCAGAATGAAGGCCCTAATGAGAGAATTCCCATACTGGCGTGGAATAGATCATGACATTGAGAAAATGGTGAAATTATGTAAAGGTTGCCAACTAGCTGCAAGATCCCCCCCATACGGACGCAACCTTGACCTAAAACAGATGTACCCTGGACACGCATCCATATCGATTACGCGGGATCTTAGGTAGTATGTCAAAATGGCCAGAAATTTATAAATACAAACACCCTACAGCAGCAAACACAATAAAAGCGCTGGACGAGGTATTTAGTCGATTCGGAGTTCCAAAAATAATTGTTAGTGATTATGGCACTATGTTCACGGGTCAAGAATTCAAGCACTATTGTGAGGCACTGGCCATTGTGCACGTTACAACACCAACTTTTAACCCTCGATCAAGCCGACAAGCGGAAAGATTTGTTGATACTTTTAAACGAGCTTTAAAAAAGAACAATAACATCGACACGGAAGAAAAAAGCATTCAAAAATTCTTAGCAATATATAGTATAATACCAAATCCAAAAACAAATGCTAAATTATTCCCAGCTGAAATTATGTTTGCCAGGAAGGTACGTTCGGTGTTCGACCGGTTAATCCCAAGAGAAAAAGAAAGAAAAAAGTATCAAGGATAATGTAAGGTACAAGACTTACAATGACAGGGATAAAGTTTTCTTCAAAAATTATCGGGCAGGGAAGAGTTTTTGGGAAGAAGGCATAATCTCAAGAAGAATTGGGAGAATGGTTTACATTATAAAAGAGCAGACTTTTTTCCCCAAAAATATATTAACCAACTGAGACCCCGATACATAGAAACAGTCAGAAACCAAAGTGCGAATTTTTTGGACAAAGTCTAAAAAGGAAAAAATGGTAGAAGCAAAATTCTATGGAAGAATTTAGTTTGGGAGGAAGGTGATGTAATGGAATAACCTAACATCGCTTCATAGATGAAATGAACTATGGATATATTGACCCTCTCACATGACGGAGAGAGAAGGTAAAAAGACAGGAAGAGAATAAGAAAAGAGGTCGAGTAACTCTTATGTCACATGTATTCCCTTGTAAATAAACTCCTTTGTCTTTCACCCATGACTCCTTGTTTCTTATTTAAATTAAGGATATAACACTAAGATATCACAAGTGAATTTGACAAGTTTTATCTACGCACTAGCAACAAGCAAACAACGTATAAAATCAACAGTGCGTTCTTTGACAAAACAGGGGCACGTTTGAAATAAATGTTTCCATTTTAAAGCACAATTAAACCGTGATACTTGAATTTTGCATTTGAAACTTTAACTGAAGCCACCATAAAAATATTTTAAAAGGCAACAGTAGTTTCTCCACAGTACAATGTAGACTGAAATGTGGATTAAATAACCGCCGGGAGACATGCCGAACTTCTTCCCGGAGTACGCGATGGGTCCTCGACTAAAGCAGGCAGTCAATCAATTTGATTGGAAAATGTGTGATATCCCCGATTTTGATGACAATAAAAGTATTGGGATTTTGGAACATTCGTTGATCCTCATTCAATCCCGGGCAACACCGGGTCTCCTAGTTAGCTAGTTCTAATTCCTCATTGTCTGCTGACTTACATCATAACTATGCACTAATAGATATTACATAATACAATAAAGTTTATTAATTGTATTAATTAGCGTCGGAAATTATGATATGGTAGATTGGCAAGATTTGACAATAAATATTAACAAATATCTGTTTCGATCATATAAAACTGTCATTGGATTTTTTCGATTATCGATACTTATGGAAGACATTTCGATGCAAAATCTATATAAAAACACTGCCAAACACATAAAATATATTTGTGTTTATTTTTTAAAAAATCAGCCAAGTCGTTTTGGAGTTCATAGGAAACTCACTCACACACACACACACACTCACACAAATTTTCTTTTATGTAAAAGTAGAAATGCTAAAAAATCTGACGCGCTGGGTCACGAATTGAGTTTGGGGTAGATTGTATCTCGGGGTGTGCAAATGACCAATCCGTGGCACGAGGTAACGTCATAGCAGAAGAAGAGGAAGAAAAAACGAGATGGAAAAAAAGACCGTGTCGACTCGAGAGGAGAAAACGGCACGAGAGTAAAAAAAAAAAGACATGTGGCCGAGAAAAATCTTTTAAGCACGTATCGACAATGACAGAGTTTTTTCATCACGTGGCGGGAGGACGGGAGCTTTTTAACAAAAATCCAAACGTTTGATAAGTTTTTTCGGACGACTATAGGGTCGCTAGCTTTGAAAATACATGTAAGACGGCTTGGTGTGGAAACGACCGGAAATAAATGCTTTTACTTTCAATTAAAAAAACTTGTGTCGAATTTCTTTCCTTTGTTTCCTTGCAAGACTTACATGCACAAGGCTACATAATGGGTTACATCCATCTTTTACCTTATAGTTAATTATATTAACTTTGATAATAAACAGAAAACGAGGCAACATTTCGGTCTATCTGTATTATTTGGATTATTCGGACTACTGTTATCATCGTCAGTACTATTTTCACAACGTTTCTGTCGATCTAACCTTCGATCTTCTTTAGATGTATATCGTCGAACTCAGAAATCTTTCTATCGAACGACGGAATCTGCACGGTATTTCGAAGGGAATCCTTTATTTAATTCATGGGACCAGCATGCTCTTGTTTCATCAGCCATGATTGGATAGAAGTCCTAAGTAATTCGCTATTGGATTCTCCTTGACTGTGGCCTGCACTGCGGATTGAACCTAAAACTTTCGGAAGAGTCTAACTTACAACTGATTTTTAGCATGTAATTTTCCACTACGCCAAGGATACTCGTGAATCTTTTTGAAACTTCGCGCACATTCTCGAGTTCGATACGATCCACCTGAAAAAAGTCAGAGGTTACCTCAACCGAAATGCTGCGCGGTTAACGATTAAGATAAGAACAATCGTTCAGAATAATCAAAATGTTATGAATTAAGAATCCTCATCTAATAAATTCAATTTGCACCATTAGTGATGACTACACAACAACCTTACATTCATTAACCCTTATCCTCGAGTGGGCTTCGAGCCTTGATAAGTGGTGACTTCCAAGTAAAAAACAAAAAAAAACATAACGTTTCGGTTGATGAGTAATTTTTTTAGTCAATTCCTGTCGAACTTGAAAACCTTTATGTAAAATCTCCCTTTCTTTCCATCCCTCTCTCTCTCTCTCTCTCTCTCTCATATATATATATATATATATATATATATATATATATATATATACTAGCGTGGGGGGGCCGTCTTTGCCTGTGCATAAATTACGCTTAAATATGATATTTTAATTGGTCCAGATTTCGTATATATTATATATCGTGATTTCCAAAGTAAAAAGAAGTATTTGGTTGCCATCAGCTAGAATCGAAACCGAAACTGTAGCATTTAAAGCTGGTGACGTTGCTACTGTATCAACGTGACACGCATATGAACTTATCAAAAATAAAAAAAATAACTGGAGACACACGCACACACACACACACATATATATATATTTATTTATTTATTTAAATGTACAGAAGGTCAGAAAAAATTGGTACCGTCGGTAAGTAAATAAATATTAAGCTCTTATATCGAAAAAGGGGGTTTTCTTTGTAATCGAGCACTTTGTTGGAATTCTTTCCCAAAAAATGGTAAACAAATATATATATATATATATATATATATATATATATATATATATATACTAGATGGTCGAAGGATCAATTCTCGGACTTGGGATAGTTGCTAGTCTAGCCGCACTGAAAATATGTGCTGCAACGAAGCAGTCGTTCTGTGGATGACTATATCAGTCCCTCTTTTTTATATATATATTACTTTCGTTAAATTATATTGCCTGCTACTTAGCGTAAAGCGAAGCTCTTTGTTTGTAAATAAACACATGGGACACTTTTAAAGTGATGATCAAAGTCTATAAAATGACATGGAGATATGATTAACAAGCACCGATCCCGTGGCTTAAAACTTCCGAGTATCAACTAGATGGGTGTAGATTTGATACTTGTCTTGGGATGGGTGCTAGCTGAAGAGTTGTGATATAGCCAATAGTATGCCAAGAAAGAGGGTAGCAATTACAGTCATTTGCTTTTTAGAGTTCGGAGGAATCACTTCGCGATAAAGTCGCACCAGACATCCTAACCTTTTGTTTTTTCAGAGATGTACACTTTTACTGACACTAACCCAACCCTAACCTAACACTTTTACTAACCCTAACCCTAACCCTGACACTTTTACTAACCCCAACCCTAACCCTAACCCGAACTTTTATTTCCAGATTAAGGTTGCTCTAATGTAGGAATCGGCGTCTCATTTCTATATGAAAAAAGAATCTCATGGAAACAAACGTTGCTTAAGTCATGTATACTAATTAACAATTAATCTGTATATTAATACCGTAGTGCCTTTAACGTACGTACGTACGTACGTACGTGTGTCACGATTTCCAGATTTAAAATTATTTGATCGGGAGATCCTATTTATTAAAATGGAGGATAGAAGGTGATAACATTGTACAAACATTAAATTAATATATAGATACACTAATTTAATGTTCGTAGTATGTTATCAACTTCTACCCTTCTTTTTAATAAATAGGATCTCCCGATCACCGAAGACGAAACGTAAAAACAATAAATAAACAAATAAATAAATAGTGTCGTTTTCGTGCCGTACGTGTAAATAAATTATACCTGCTTGATCTAGGATCCAAGGGTAGTAACTGTTCTGTCTAAAGATGGTGTAATGATATCGTGGGGGTTCTGTTCGCACCGGGTGTCCATACAATGGAAACATGTCACAGACTCCTATGAATAGATTGGAGATAAACCATAATAACCAAATATATTCTGACACTACATTAACCAGATTACTTAGATAAATACTTTTATAGTTTTAACAAAAGGGCTACAATAATATCACGTGGTCTCCCTTCACACTAAACATCCATAGAATGTCCAGTAGCAATATATTGCACCTGAAAGATGCTGTTGTGGAATCTCCACGGGTCCAGACACTAATAGTGATCAAATCATGATATAATAATAGTTTGAGCTGAGATTAGCTTGGATCAGCTATTTCTATATTAAGACATGTTTTCTAACTCTGAGTCATCGGTTGACGTTGAACTCTCTCAGCCAATCAGATTTGCACATACAAATAAGCTTAACATTTTCCAACCGGTAACACGTTCTGTTGCTTCCTGCACATTTTAAAAATCAATTTTTTCTGATAATTGGTTGTGTGTGTTTGTTGATGCCAACGGTGACGTTCTTTTTTATTGTTTTTTTTTTCTTTTCTGTTGATTTTGTTGCTGATCTTCGGAATTTGACCTTTCTAATTAGTTGTCAGCATCGGACACGAATAACAATCAGCCCACAACCGCCCACAACATTCCAATTTCGATTTTCAATTTTGTAATTCGCACGAGACTTCCGCCATTATCTCCTTCCTCTTCCATATGTCAAGACACTCCCACCCAATCATATACGAAAAATTCTGTCTAATTTAAATAGTCGTACTATTTGAATTTTTAAAAAATGCTTCGTTCTGCTTGCTATCCCCCTCTTTCTACAAGTAAAATAATATTACTACATGTAGTGATATTCCCTTTTGTTTATAAAAAAACTATTACAATTCGTATTATTTAGTATCTTTGGACTATTGCTCACATCTTGGGTGTCATTTTCACAACGTTTCCGTCGATGTAACCTCCGAGGTGTATATTGTCGAATTTGGGAATTTTTCTATCGAACTTGGAAATTTAGACTTCTTTATTTAGCTCACGGGGGTTGCATGCTCTCGTTCCATCAGCGATGATTGGATCGAGGTTCTAAGTAATTCGCAATTGGATTTTTCAGACACTCACACTGAGAATTTACCCTTTAACCTTCAGGAAAATACCACTTTTACAATTGTTGTTTTTTCAAGTATTCTAACAACTGCGCCACGGGTTGTTTCAGACAAGTTCAGACAAGATACACCTAAAAAGGGTCGGAGGTTACATCGACTGAAACGTTGTGAAAGTTATACTTAAGATGAGAACGATAGTCCGAAGATATTAAATAATACGAACAACTAATCCTCATCTCAAAAATTCAGAAACATGATTTTAATATTGTATTATTATTTCGTTCTGTCCTTTTTTCAAGGTCGGGTTTTTAAATGTGGGGAAAACACATCTTCCCAAGCTGGTTTGGATTGGAACAAAAATAAAAGTTGTCTCAATCTAGGATTTCTCCTTCACTGAAGGAGGACAGAATATATTAAGTTGAACATCATAACATATACTACACTTTCTTCCAAGCAAAAAAAAAAAAAAGATTGAATTTTTGCTTTGCTTTCTCAAATATTTGTCGGGATTACTTAGCTTATGCGCATATGTTAGGGAGCTTCCGTACAAGCTTGGGAACAAAATTCCGACAGTAAACATGCGTTGTATAGCCGGGGTCATATTGAGAGACATATATCGAGTACATATATACGATGGTGATGAGGGAGAGAAACATTTAAACAGTTCTAGAGTGTTTCTTCTTAACACATACATTAGAGAGGAGAGAAGGTGATAAGTTCTTTTTACACAGGAGGGGGGAAAGTCATTACTTATGATAGAGAGGGGGACACATTACTTAGGATGGGTTATACAAAGTTCATTAAAGATGATTATACATTACCTTTGTTATAGAAAGGCGACACGAAGACGGCAGTTACAAAAATATGAGATGTTCTTTTATTCCATTTGACCGGTCGAAATGCTTCTTACGTCCAGGAATTCAAAGTCAACTACATGATTCAAGGTTCTCCCTTCGCTTTTAAATGGAACCTCTTCTGACTGCCTTTGCTGACTGCTCTCTCTGTCCGACTGCCTTTCTCTTCAACTGGACTAGCTCCTATATTGAGAATTCATTTCAGCCATCACGTCCTACTAAACTACTAAACATGCGTGGTTTGGCACATGTTTCCAAACAATTTCTACAGACAAAGAATTCTCACTAACCTATTTTTCGACCTAACTTATTTTTCAATATGGTTTTTAAATTGCTATTGTTCGTTCTTCTCTAGCTGACCTTATTTTAATTCAGTTTTCATAAAAAGAATTGAACAATTAAAATTCCTTTTTACATATCTAAACTATTTTATGTGAAATTGAACAATGCGAAATTCCATTTCTGAACCTTGCTTACAAAGTTCAAATCTCGGTCTATCCTAATCTCATTTTCACTTTTCTAATGTTTTTCTTACTTACAAGAAAAGAGAAACCTTTTCTTATAACACATGCCTTGTGCAGCAGATTTTGACGTACATGTGAATGGCAGACGTTGCAGGTGGTACGTTTGTAATCAAAAGAAGAGATAGACTTCAGATAACTGAAAATGTCTCTTCCTGGAGTCCGGCCACCCAAGAGATTATTTTCTTTGTTTAAAGTAAAAGCAGTATTCCATTGAATTGGAAATCCTGTTGGAACCGACCTTTTTGAGAATGTTTATGTCGAATATTATCTTCAGATAAGCTCCTTTGAATGAAGACTGTCTGAGTGTTATCTCCAGTAGATATCTCGAGTAGTCAACTTCTGGGTGGTCGAATGGTGACTACTAACAAAGGCCAGAGTATGTCAGAGGTGAAAAGATTCCAGGAGATTTAAAACAAAAAAAGAGGCATTCAGAACCAGCCTTACAGGGGATGAGGAGTTGCAAGTTGAAGGCGGGTTGTTTCTTTTTTTTATTAGGGCTTCCACGCATTTGGACCGATGTACGTCTCTAGACAGATTCAGTTGTTTGGGACTTTTAACTAAAAGACTTCCAAAAATAAAAACCCGTTATTTGTTTATAAAATGGACTCGTGCTTTTTAGTTCGTTGAGAATTATTGGTTGCAGCGCTGATTGGAAATAAAGACACATTTTAACCGGCACAACGAGTGGTCGATCATGGCCTATGCAGTAAACACACATGTGCATGTTTATACGACACTGTACTTAGTTTTTCAGCTTTTAGGAGCGACACACCAGTCTCAACCTTTATATGGTTAATCCACCTATTTGGTGATTATCTTATGGATCGCTTTTTTTTTCGATTATGTCTTCTACATAGCTGCAGTCTGGTATCCTGGAAACATGTTAAAACGTACAGCTTTCACTTTCTTTATTTTTGGTGTCTAGTCCTCGCATTCCATGAGTGATGTTCTTGACAAAGGACGAGAATTGCTGTTTTCTAGGTTGGAATATATCCATCTAACATTAATCGTTCGCTAGTTTTTGATTTTGAAGTAATATTTCCTCCTTTTTTGGTTTCATACATTATGTGGCTTCATGTCTGGTCTGGAGCGAGTTACATAAAAAATAACATCGAACTTCCTTATGCTAGACAACACCATGATGATTGTTAATGATGATGGCGATTGTGAAGAATTTGATTATTTAAGAAGGTAGCTCAACAGAAATTTGTTTAGATTGGATTTGAATACGATAATGTTGTCGTGAGCTGTCAGTTTAGTTCACACTACATTTAGAGCATCTGCTGTTAATTTTATAAAAGTATGTTAATTATGGCTTCGCTTAAACTTTAAAATGCAAAAGTCAAGTATAATTATTTTTTAATGCGCCCCCGTCTTATCAAAGGACCAACTATTGATTTTATTAAATTATCTTTCATATCACTTGAATTAAACGCATAAAAGTGAAATATCAGTGTTGAATTATGCTCCAAAAGGAAACATTCATTTCGAATGCGCACCTGTTCTATAAAAGAATCTACGGTTTATTGTATGGTTTGTTCCTTTCTCCTTGTACGGTGATAAAATGCACTTGTGGTGTTAAGTTGTATAAAAGTGTTAACTTCGGTAAAAATTGGACTTTCTTTAATCGAATTTTTCGATTATCGATTTTCGATACTTATCAGATGCATTCCGATATATAACCTACGTCAGAGCACTTTCAGACGCATCGTGTGAAATTTCCAAATAAATGGCCCGGCCATTTCCGGGTGCATAGGAAACGAACACACACACATATAAACAAAGTTCCTTCTATATAATAGTAGATATGGAGAAGTGGAAAATGAAATAAACCAAATTGTGTTCATCAACATTTCGTCTTTATTTCAAGACTTCTTCTGGATGATTAACTGGAAAATAAAATAGCAGTACAATATTTAAAAATATACTTGTATATTTTTAAATTTTTAATATGTAATTATTTATTGTACCGGCATTTTAGTGTATTCAAATTAATCATCCCGAAGAAGTCTTGAAATAAAAATGAAATGTTGATAAACCTATAATTTGGTTTGTTTCCGTTTTCATCTCTCCATCATGTGGGAATATTATTTCTATAATTTGTATGATATCTAGGGGAAGCTCCATGTTTTGATAAGCTTCTGGGCTTAACCTTTACTCCTGACCTGAAATGGAATACGTACATCAAGTCAGCTGCCAAGGTCGCTGGAAAGATGGTGGGATCCTTCTACCGCTCCAGAAGACATCTCACTGCTGATGGAATTCTCTATATATATAAAAGCCAAGTACGTCCAAGGATGGAGTACTGCTGCCACATCTGGGCAGGAGCTGCTAAAAAAATCCTATCCTGCCTTGACAGAGTACAAAATAGACTTCGTGGCTTAGTGGGGGATGCCCTTTTCTCTTCCTTGCAACCTCTCTCCCACAGGAGAGACGTTGCGATCCTGTCTTTGTTTTATCGTTATTTCCATGGCAAGTACTCGTCTGAACTCCAATAATAAACACCCATCAGCTGAAACCACTGTTAAAAATTTTCCCCACATTTTAGCTGTGCCAAACCTTAAACGTAGATTCGATGAACAAAGCTCCTTTCTTAGAAGTGCACGCCCGTGGAACTCTCTTCCGTTTGCCTGTTTCCCACCTGACTAAAACCTGGATGTCTTCAAGTCCAACATAAACAAATTCCTGGTGAATCACACCCTTAAGTAAGACACTTTATAAAATCTCCAATACTAACGATTACTACGATACTATCCCATTGATTACTGTACACTCAATAACCCTTATCCCTGAGTAACTTTCAGGCCTTGATAAGTGGTTACTGCCTTGTAATATATATATAATTTAGAGAAAATACATAAAAAAAACAAAAAATAAATAAATCATAATTATTGATGACTGATCCTGTTTTGGGACGGTGAAATATAACTGACCATTATATATATATATATATATATATATATATATATATATATATATATATATATAATTTATTAACCAATGGCAGTGTTGTACTTATATCAATAAGAATTTAAGCCATGCAAATTGACTCCAATATTAAGCAACTACCTAACTATTATTCCTGGTGAACAAAGTGCAAAAGGGATCCAGACAATTGCACTTAAGGGAACAACGAGGATACTAAAAAGATCCCTCGGTTGGTTTCAGTAAAAAGCAGGGCAATGTTGGCAGCTGGTTTGGCTGTACCATACCCAACATTACAATCTTCAAAGGAAGAAAATTAAAAAAAAAAAAAAAAAAACATCCTTAATTTGTACGAATGAATCTGCAGATCCGTGTGTAGAATTTTTCTGGCTGTTCAATCAGACAATCTCAAGGCCAAAGCATGTGTGAGAGCTGACCGTGTAGGAGACTGATTAACAGAAAGTCTCACAGCTCGAATACTGTTTGCTGTTCGAGCGCTTCGAAACCTTCCGGGATAGCTTTCTTTTAAGTGCCGAACTTGTAGCTCTGAAATTTGCAACCCATAGCCTATATTGATTTTCAACCTGGAACAGGATCATGCCGTCCTAACTTGTAATGAACTCGGAAGGCTCTCTGTGTTGCAGTTACAGATTCACCATTCTTAAAAATACATTAACACAGTAAAAAACGATGTGAACCAGTCCAAACCGTATTGCTAGATGAGGGACCTGAGATAAAATGGCAAGCTATTAACTAAATGAAAACTTTATCATCTATATACTATTAATAAAATTGTAAATATTTATTTATTTATGTGTGTATACCAATAAAACTTTCGAACCGATGCACTGAATTGAAAAATTATTTTTTCTCTGAAACGTGTGAGTCCCTAAATTGTCCTTATCTATATATGGTTCGTAACGAACAACGCCGAGTCACACAAAAAGCCCGAAATAAGCGGGTTTGGACCGTTTCGTTTTTTGTCGAAAAAGTTACCTTCCCATGGCAATGGAATTAAACACTGTCTGTATACAGTCGCGCTAACATCTTTTGATATGCGGGCAGGACTTGTGGCGCAATGGATAACGCGTCTGACTACGGATCAGAAGATTCCAGGTTCGAATCCTGGCAAGTTCGTAATAACTTTTACCATCATTTTATCCAACGTTTACTCATTATCCTTACCCTTAAGGTATTTTTGTTTTTTTCAGTGATTTTGTTTTGCGCATATGGGAATTTCTCATACTCTGTGTTCACACGGTAAGCGTTAATGGTAAGACGATGTTGAGTGTCCTTGATGTTGAGTGTACTCGATTTTGTGTTTGGCTCTGCGTTGTGTGTGCCGACGCGACGCAGCTGCTAGTTACTAATATAAATTTGAAAGTTTAAAATGCGGGAGACATTTTTGTTGCAACGTGTATAAGTTTGTACAGAGTAATTTTTTTTAAATGTTGATATTAGTATATTTTTTTATATTGACCCCTATTATTATTATTATTATTATTATTATTATTATTATTATTATTATTATTATTGAACCGACTACACAAGTTTGACGTAGTTTTCATTAGATATGATCCAACTATTTAAATTGATTTCGCATCTAGAATCGAGCCAGTAGATAGCTCACTGCTGATACAATTCTCTACCTATATAAGAGCCAGGTGCGTCTAAGGATGGAGTACAGTATCAACATCTGGACAGGAGCTGCTAGAAAACCTTATTCTGCCTTGACAAAGTTCAAAATGGACTAGTAGTTTCTCTTACCTACAACCTCTTTCTCACAGAAGAGACGTTGCGAGCCTGTCTCTGTTTTATCCTTATTTGCATGGCAAGTACTTGTCTGAGCTCCAATCTATGGTCCCCCCTCGCCAAACTTTCGCTAGAGGCACTCGTCTAACTGAAACCATTATCAGTAATTACCCTCACTCTTTATCTGTGCCTAGACCTAAACATAGATTCCATGAACAACGCTTCTTTCTTAGAACTGCACACCTGTGGAACTCTCTTCCGTTTACCTGCTTTTCAGCTGACTCCAATATGGTCGTCTTCAAGTCCAACGTAAACAAGTTCTTGATGAGCCGTTTCCCTTAAGTAATTCAATTTACTAAATTTTCACTACTAACGACTATTACGATATTGTCTCATTAACTACTGCACACTCTTTACCCCTTGTCCTCGAATGCTCTCTGGGCCTTGATAAGGGGTGACTCCTATGTAAAAAAAAAATAAAACTACAAAAAATAATTCGTAATATTTGGATTCTTCGGATTGTTGTTCTCAAATTTTCACAACGTTTCGTTCGATTTAACTTCCGACCTTCTTTAATTATATTTTGTCAGACTCGAGAATCTTTCTGTCGAACTCAGGAATCGACACATCATTTCGTTCGCATCATTCATTTTAATCTACAGGGATAAAATGCTCTTATCCTGTCAACCATTGTTGGTAGACGTCCTAAATAATTCGCAGTTGCCATTTTGAGTGTCGCACGCATTAAAGAATGAACTTTCAACCTCCAGAAACATGTAAACAAATACTTTATTTACTACGTCACCTAAAATTAGTTCTCTATAATTGTGTTTTTTTTAAACAAATGTTTTGATCAGTTTTTAGCTTAAAACACGTGAAAGTCAAATTTTAGTACATCTGAACAAATAATATGGAAACAATTGTATGTAAGTTCTCTAAATAATAAAGTAAAGTAAGTATGATTCTTGAATTTTAATCATACAAAATCATTATTTTTTCGGATTCCCCAATTTCTTTTATAAATCATTGGTCCATGTTCTTAAGAAGAAAATGTATTTTTGCATTTTATGCAGGTTACGTCACCAGCCGTGAGATGGCGAAGCAATTACAGCTGTCGGATGATGACAATTTCCAATGAAACCGTGAAATTACTTCAACCAAGAAAATATTTTAAATCGAAAATGATTTTTAACACCGCCAAATCCGTTCCTTTCCTCATCATAAAAATGGCTTTGTTAATACGAGGAAGAAGGTGCTGCGTTTCGAATTCATCGTCTGACAGTCTTGTTTTTGCTTTTTCCATAATCTGCTGGAAGATACCGACGCGAAGTTGTAAAAAATTTGGTCATAAACTGGATAAGTACTAGAAATACCAGCGCACAGATGATAGTAAATTCTGATCCCAACACAAAAATGCCTGAGCAGCCTCATCGGCGTTCCCTTGCGATAAACGACCCCTTCTCAGAAAGAGATGGTAAAACCTAAGAGAATCCACTTTCTAAGACTGCACAGAATAAGGCCAGGGTCACAAAGAGCAAGGGCCGGTTCCCCAGCGGAACACTATATTGAATAGATTGTCAAAGACGTATCGTCGAATGGTACGAAGTGACAAAAAATTGGGGGGGGGCATAATTTCCTCATGCAATCCTGAACAACGTCGGCTCTTCCTTCTAGTGCTAATATAGACGTAGAGGAAGTACAAGAAATCGAATTTGATAAAAGTGAAGATTCTCTTTTTTTACACAGTGATCACCACTTATCAAGGCCCGGAAGCCACTCACGGATAAGGGTTATTGCAAGTACATTACGTTAGTGTGAAGATTTGATGAAGTGTTTAATTAAGGGGGCGGTTCATTAGGAATTTGTTAACATTGGACTTGAAGACATCCAAGTTGTAGTCCGGAGGGAAGCAGGCAGACGGAACAGAGTTCCACAGGCGTGCATTTCTAAGAAAGAAGCTTTGTTCATGGAATCCGCGTTTTGATTTAGGTACAGATAGAGAGTGGCGGAAATTTTTCACAGTGGATTCAGCTAGACGGGTGTTTTTCGTGAAAGATTGGCGAGGGGGGACCAGAGATTGGAGTCCAGACGAGTACTTGCCAAGTAAATAACGATAAAACAAAGACAGGATCGCAACGTCTCTCCTGTGGGAGAGAGGTCGCAAGGAAGAGAAAAGGGTATCCCACCACTAAGCCACGAAGTCTATTTTGTACTCTGTCAAGGCAGGATAGGCTGTTTTTAGCAGCTCCTGCCCAGATATGGCAACAGTATTCCATCCTTAGACGTACTTGGCTTTTATATAGATAGAGAATTGCATCAGTAGTGAGATATCTTCTGGAGCGGTAGAAGGATCCCACCATCTTTCCAGCGACCTTGGCAACAGACTTGATGTACGTGTTCTACGGAGATAAAATCATTCGGAGAAAATTTGAAGAAAAATATCGAAAAGTTTTATTTTTTTTACTTGGGAGTCACCATGTATCAAGGCCCGAAGGTTGCTCGAGGATAAGGGATAATGAATGTAAGGTGGTAGTGTAGTAATCGTTAATGGTGTAATTTGGGTAGAATTTGATTATTTATGAGGACGGCTTAACAAGAATTTGTTTACATTGGACTTTAAGGCTGCTATGTTATATTCAACCGGGAAGTAGGCCAGCGGAATAGCGTTCTACAGGTGGACAGTTCTAGGAAATAAACTTTTTCATCGAATCTACGTAAAGATTTAGGTGCTGGCAGACAGTGGTGAAAATAGTATATAGTGGTTGTAGCTAATCGGTGGGATTTTTTTGTGAAATTTTGTGCAAAGGGAGAACCATAGATTGGAATTCAGTCGAGCACTTGCCATGAAAATAACGATAAAGTAAAGGCAGGCTCGCAACATTTCTTCTGTGAGAAAAGGTCATCATCTACTGGGTTTCAAAGCGGGTTTTGAAGTCTGTCGAAGCTGGATAGGACGCGGCGAGCAGCTCCTACCCAGGTATGGCAACAGTACTCCATTTTAGGGCGTACCTGACTCTTATAAAGATAGAGGATTGCATCGGCAGCGAGATACCTGCTGGAGTCATAAAATGATAAAATCATTTTTTTCAGCGATCTTGGCAACAGATTTGAAATTTCTTTTAATTTAAATTTTAATATGGATTTTTCTTTTGAGTTTTACTTTCCTGTATTATAATTCCGGAACGTTTTATTTTGTGCGGGACTGTGATGATATCGCCAAAAGTTATATCAATAAACATAAAAGTGGGCATTTGCAATTCTTCAAAAACGAAACCACGGAATAATTGTTTTTTTTTCCGCCCTGAACTAGACGTGACATCATTACAGGTAAATCAAATGCATTTTTAAGATCGTTTTCTCATCCAAATAAAACGTATTTTTTACGTATATTTGGTAGTTAGTTCATGAGCATTTCCTCTTCTTTAAATGTTTGTAAAAATAACTCGTAAAATGATAAGACGGTGCTAGTGCAGAGAGTGGTCCGCGCTATTTTTTAAATCGTATTTCTAAGTTTAATTAAAGTTTTCTGATGTGTTTTTTTTTATTCAATTGTAAGGTTGAAGCATAGAATAGGTACAAAACACCCTTCCCTCCTCATGTTAAGAATGGCTTTTTTAAATGATAACGGTAACTTCTCTACATAAGCACATTATTTTTTCATATTCAAACTTCCGTACTAGTGCAGAGAGTAATCCGGACGTAAATAATAACGTTATTATTTAAAAAGCCATTCTTAACATGGGGAGGGGAGGGTGTTTTGTACATATTCTATACTTCAACCTTACAATGGAATAAAAAAACATATAAAACTTTAAACTTGAAAATACGATTTAAAAAAATAGCGCAGATCACTCTCTGCAGTAGCACCGAAACTTCATATTGATATAGTTACTGCAAGGTACTATTTTTGTTAAATAACATTGACATTTTTATACTCTTGCTCCGATAAATAGTGAGTTTAAAGGGAAAAAACATAACTGTTTGGTACTTGTTCACTTTTGATACCGTGCTGAAATAATCATTTAGAAAGCCATTCTTAACATAGAGAGGGGAAGGTGTTTTGTAACTATTCTGTGATTATAATTTAATAAAAAAAAAAAAAAAGGTGGTAGTGCACTTATTGGCCCGCGCTATTTTTTAAAATAAAATTTTCAACTTTAATTAAAGTTCTATTATATGTTTATCAAATTGTAAAATTACAAAATACCCTCCCTTCCCCATGTTAAAATTAAGTTTTAAATAATAACGTTCTTATTTCAGCACGGATCAATAAGTGCACTAGTACCAAAAAAAAAAAAAAAAAAAAAAAGATATCATGAAACTTTAATTTAAACGAAAAAAAATATATATATAAAAATAGCGCGGTATCAAAAGTGCATAATCTCCAATGTTATTATCATTAAATGCGGAACCATTTCGACTTAAAAGTTACTTAGTACTAGCAAAACGCTTGGCGTTTCTCGGTCGTAAAATACGCTTAAGTATGTTATTTTAATTTTTTCAGATTTCACATCTATCATAGACCCAATTCTCTATTTATTATTATATTGTACCAATAATATAGTAGCGATTTCAAAGGTAAATAAAAACAAAAACTTAGTTATTATCAGCTAGAATCGAAACCAAAACACTTCCGTTCCGGCCTTAATCGTTACCGTTTGAGCTATCTTCAGTTAGATATAAAATAGCTAAAACCGAACTAATGTTAATGTATAAATGTGTGTGTATGTATGCATCTGTGTGTATATATATGTATGTCAGGTCATGTCATATGCTACTGGTACCATGTAACCCAGTACTACCTGCCTCATGGTCGGGTCACCGGCGACTAAACTGGTTCCACCACCAGACTTGTTTGGTGAGGAGGGCGGCTAGTCTCCCTGAAGGATTAAAACAAGACCTTCTAAAGGGCAAATGAACTCTTTTTCTGGGTCAACGGCCAACTAGCACCGTGTATATTTGTGTGTGTGTCTATGTGTATTCGGGTAGAGAGGGCTCCCGTAAGCTGTGGTGAAGGCAACCTTTCTAGGAGAAGCAAATCTCTGATTCAAGAAACCATAAAGCGGAAGACCAGTACCCGCATTAAGCTGGTCTGCAGTTTAATTTGTTGCTGGCTATCTTGCTCTTGCTTGTTGCTGGATCTCAACATTTTGAACCGAGAGAGAGACTTAGCTATCGTACAAAGCTAAGACTCTGTAACATCATTTTTGTATAGATACTCCCTCAGGCATTTGGGCTCATGGATTTTAAATGTCTGAGGGAGTGGCACTCGTCTGACAAGACGTCGCAATTATCATCATATATATGTATATACGCAAACGTACAAGAGGATTTAAGTCAATTTACGTCTGAAGTTCGTTTTTTTTTCTTCTTTTTTGTTTACCCTAAGAAGTTATTTTTACCGGCTAAAGACGTACTAAAGAAATGTCCTGAAAATGTCCTCTGTGCATTTACACTTTTTATTAGTTTTTTTTTTTTTTTTTTACTCTTTCTTTTTTATTATTCATTGAAAAGTTTTTTTCGGTCTAATTTTAATAGAGAACTATTGGAATTAGTTTTTTTTAAATAATTATTGAAAACACTTTGTGCGCACTTTAAAAAAAAAAAAAATATTGAAAACATTTCCAAAACATTTTTGAACTATTTTGGGAATATTATGTATTAGATACGTTTTTATAATGCTTAAAATTTTATTTTCATTTCAATAATTTTATTTTGATACTTTAATAAAGATATTTATATAAATTCAAATATCTGTCTATACATCTATCTATATATTACGGTTATATTGAAGCGGTTAGCTCCCAAAATGGCTGCCAAATGTCGGCGACTAGTTTTGTCTGATTTTCAAAACGATGACGGAGGAATTAATCCACAGTAATCATTTGTCTGCTTTGTACAATAAACATTGAGTTTAAACTTGTAAACTGCTTCGACTATTTCCGGAACTGAGTTTGAATTATCCGTCGAAGTATTGATATTCTCTGGATACCCATTCATTGTAAGTCTTGATCTGAAATGGAACACGTACACCAAATCCGTTGCCAAGTTCGCTGAAAACAATTATGGGATCCTTCTACCGTTCCAGTAGATATCTCACTGCCGATGTAATTCTTTACTTGTATAAGAGACAAGTACGTCCTACGATGATGTACTGTTGCCACATCTGGACAGGAGCTGCTAGAAGCACCTTATCCTGCCTTGACAGAGTTCAAAATAGACTTTGTAGCCTTATAGGGAATGCTCTTTTCTCTTTCCTCCAACATCTTCCCCACAGACCAGACGTTGCGAGCCTGTCTTTGCTTTATTGTTATTTTGATGGCAAGTGCTCGTCTGAGCTCTAATCTATGCCCCCTTAACAAACATTCTGGGAAACACTCGTCTAACTCGAACCATTATCAATAATTTCCCCAAATTTTTATCTGTGCCTAAACCTAAACGTGGATTCCATGAACAAAGCTTATTTCTTAGAACTGCACGCTTGTAGAACTCTGTTCTGTTTGTCTGCTTTCCAGCTAACTGCGATAGTTGTCTACTCATGCACTCATTGATCCGTGCTAAAATAATAACGTTATTTAAAAAGCCATTCTTAACATGGGGAGGAGAGGGTGCTTTGTACATATTCTGTACTTTAACCTTACAATTGAATAAAAAAAACACATAAAACTTTAATTAAACTTAGAAATACGATTTAAAAAATAGCGCGCATCAGTAAGTGCATTAGCACCTAAATAAGTTCTTGATAAGCTGTCCTTTTAAGTGATCCAATTCACCAAATTTCAACTACTAACAATTTTTTTTTACATGAAGGTCACCACTTATCAAGGCCCAGGAGCCACTCGGGGATAAGGGTTATTTTGTGTAGAGTAATCAATGGGATAGTGTTGCAGCATTCATAAGAATTGGAGATTTGATAAAGTGTCATTACTTAAGGGGGCGGTTCATCAGGAATTTGTTTATGTTGGACTTGAAGACATCCATGTTGAATTCAGGATAGAAACAGGAAAGCGGTAGAGTGTTCCACAGGTGTGCAGTTCTAAGAAAGAAACTTTGTTCATGGAATCTACGTTTTGATTTAGGCAGAGATAAAGAGTGGGAAAAATTTCTTACAGGGGCTTCAGCTAGACGGATGTTTATTGTGAAAAATTGGCGAGGGGGGTCCAGAGATTGAAGCTCAGACGAGGATCTACCATCGAAATAACGATAAAACAAATATAGGCTCGCAACGTCTCTTCTGTGGGAGAGAGGTCGCAGGGAAGAGAAAAGGCCACCCCCCACTAAACCACGAAGTCTATTTTGTACTCTGTCAAGGGAGGATAGGCTGTTTTTAGCAGCTCCTGTCCAAATGTAGTCACAGAATTCCATGCTTGGACGTACTTGACTTTTCTAGAGAATTGCATCAGTAGTGGATATCTTCTGGAGCGGTAGAAGGATTTCACCATTTTTCCGGCGACCTTGGCAACAGATATAAATCGTTGTGTGCGTGTGTTTCTCTCTATATATATATGAATCGTTGTGTGTGTGCGTGTCTCTCTCTCTCTCTCTATATATATATATATATATGAATCGTTTTGTGCGTGTGTCTCTCTCTATATGAATCGTTTTGTGCGTGTGTCTCTCTCTATATGAATCGTTTTGTGCGTGTGTCTCTCTCTATATGAATCGTTTTGTGCGTGTATCTCTCTCTATATGAATCGCTGTGTGCGTGTGTCTCTGTGTATGACTCGATGCGGGCGTGTGTGTGTGTCTCTCTCTCTCTCTGTATGACTCGCTGTGTGCATGTGCGTGTGTCTCTCTCTGTATGATTTGTTATGTGTGTATATCTTTCTTTCTTCCTCTTCGTGTGTTTTTCTGTCTTTTTGTGTGTCTCTCTTGACCCGTTTGTTTACCCTCTTACTCTCTCTGTTTGTCTATGTCGTTGGTGGCCGTCTGTTAGTGTGTGTCTTTGTTGTGTGCGCTGTCTGTCTATTTGTCTGTGTGTCTTTGTTGTGTGCCCCGCCTGTCTATTTGTGAGTGTCTTATAAAGGTACAGGATACTTTCGGGCGTTAGTAGCTTTCTAGCACGGTAAAGAGAGCCTGCCTTCCTCGCAGCGGTCCTGGCAATGTTCTCAATGTAATTGTTCCAACTCATGTTTCCTGTGGACGTTAGGCCGAGGATTTTAAAAGAAGTACTTTCAGATAATGAATCTTTGGCCATTGCTATTGGTAGTAGAGAAGGTTTTTTGTGATTATTGAAGGAAACAAGTTTATTCTTGGCGGCATTGAATGTGACCATCCATTTTTGTCCCCATTCCACTACATATTGGAGGTCATCATCTATTGTTTCTGCCATTTCCTCAGATATATATTCATTTGTTTTCTTGTCGTGCCTGTTATAGAGCGTGGTGCCATCAGCATATATACCCATCTCAGAGGCAGTTGTCTCGGGGAGATCATTTCTGAATATTAGGAATAATAAATGTCCAAGGATAGACCCCTGATGCACTCCCGCATTTATATCATGTTGATTAGATGTACGACCGTCGAGGACAACCGTTAATTTTTCTCTTACCTAAGAAGGATTTAATTATGTTAAGTATTCGTCCAGTGATACAGTATGATCTGATTTTCCTGAGAAGAACTTCATGCCATACCCTATCAAAAGCCTTAGATATATCTAGCGCCACCGCTCTACCCTCCCCTGCTTTGCCCAGTGAATGGTATATACGTTCAGAGATTAGTTAGGATATCTGCTGTGGATCGGGCTTGTCTAAATCCGTATTTTTGGTCGGTCAGAAGTTTTGCATCTGTAAGGTGATGGACTAGAGCTTGATTAATTATGGACTCAAATATTTTTGCGAAAAGTGGGAGGAGGCTAATGGAGCGATAATTTAATGGGTTAGTTCTTTCGCTAGAATTCTTGGAAACTGACACCACAGAAGCAGTTTTACAGCAGGCAGGAAAGCCAGATTCATTAAGGCATTTGTTGTAAAGTTTGGAGAGAACTGGAGCTACTTCGGCGGAGCAGTTTTTTAATAGCACAGACGGGATGAGATGACCCACATGCTTTTGAAGTGTCACGTTTTTATGATAGCATGCACCTGAGAACAGATGATTTTCAGGTCATCTAACGTGGCGTCTGTCCGCAAAGGAAAGTCAGGGAGGGGGTGGTTAGCAGGTTTGAGTATGGAATTGGAGGCAAAACGTCTGGCGATCATGGTAGCCTTCTCGGTTGCTGAGCAAGCAAAATAATGTAATATTTTTTAATGTATTCATCTAAAATTGTAAAAAAAAATTGTCATTAAACCGCAGAAAAACGCTAAAAATAAGTTTTTAATTTTAGTTGATGAGACGTTCGAATTCGATAACTGTTTATTTCTTCTGTGTCTTTTGTGTACAGTTTTGATTTTCTATGTCTTTTGTGTACAGATTTGATTTTTTTTTACATGGGAATCACCACTTATCAAAGCCCGGAAGCCACTCGGGGATAAGGGTTATTGTGTGTAATCAATGGGATAATATCGGAGTAATAGTTGGTATTGGAGATTTGATCAAGTTTCTTACTTAAGGGGGGCGATTAATCAGGTATTTGTTTATGTTGGACTTGAAGATATTCGAAGTTGGAGTCAAGTGGGAAACAGGCAAATGGAAGAGAATTCCACAAGTGTGCACTTCTCAGAAAGAAGCTTTGTTCATGGAATCTACGTTTTGATTTAGGTACAGATAAAGAGTGGGGGAAATTACTGACAGGGGTGACCAGAGATTGGAGCTCGGGCGAGCACTTACCATGGAAATAACGATAAAAAACAAAGTCAGGCTCGCAACGTGACCTCTGTGGGAGAGAGGTTGCATGGAAGAGAAAAGGGCATCCCCTACTAAGCCACGAAGTCTATTTTGTACTTTGTCAAGGCAGGATAGGATGTGGCAGCAGTACTCCATCTTTCGATGTACTTGGCTTTTATACAGATACAGAATTACATCAGTAATAAGATATCTTCTGGAGCGGTAGAAGGATCCTACCATTTTCCCAGCGGCCCGGGCAACAGACTTGATATACATGTTCCATTTCAGATAAGGAGTAAAGGTCAAACCCAGGAGCTTGTCAAAACATGAAGCCTCCCCAAGATTTTCTATTTTTTGTGTACAGTTTTGATTTTTCCATACAAATTCTTTTTTTCTTCTATTTCTTTTGCATAATGTTTTTCTTTGTTGCCTAAATATTTGTTTTTTTTCTGGTGATTTTTCTCTTAAATTTTTAAACTCTTTCTTTTGCATAATGTTTTTCTTTGTTGCCTAAATGTTTGTTTTTCTGGTGATTTTCCTCCTAAATTTTTAAACTCTTTCTTTTTCCTAATGTTTTTCTTTTTTGTTACCTAAATGTTTGTTTTTTCTGATTTTTATTGCCTAAAAGTCTTTTCTTCTTTTTTTATTGCTTGAAGGTTTGTTTGTTTTTTCTTATTACTTTTACTTTTTTCTTTTGTCTAAAGCTTTGTTTTTCTGTCTTTGTCTTTATTTTTCCTACAGTTGTTTTTTCTTGTCTTTATTTTTCCTACAGTTGTTTTTTCTTGTCTTTATTTTTCCTACAGTTGTTTATTCTTGTCTTTATTTTTCCTACAGTTGTTTTTTCTTGTCTTTATTTTTCCTACAGTTGTTTTTTCTTGTCTTTATTTTTCCTACAGTTTTTTTTCTTGTCTTTATTTTTCCTACAGTTTTTTTTCTTGTCTTTATTTTTCCTACAGTTGTTTTTTCTTGTCTTTATTTTTCCTACAGTTTTTTTTCTTGTCTTTATTTTTCCTACAGTTTTTTTTCTTGTCTTTATTTTTCCTACAGTTTTTTTTCTTGTCTTTATTTTTCCTACAGTTGTTTTTTCTTGTCTTTATTTTTCCTACAGTTGTTTTTTCTTGTCTTTATTTTTCCTACAGTTGTTTTTTCTGGTCTTTATTTTTCCTACAGTTGTTTTTTCTTGTCTTTATTTTTCCTACAGTTGTTTTTTCTCGTCTTTATTTTTCCTACAGTTGTTTTTTCTCGTCTTTATTTTTCCTACAGTTGTTTTTTCTCGTCTTTATTTTTCCTACAGTTGTTTTTTCTGGTCTTTATTTTTCCTACAGTTGTTTTTTCTTGTCTTTATTTTTCCTACAGTTGTTTTTTCTCGTCTTTATTTTTCCTACAGTTGTTTTTTCTCGTCTTTATTTTTCCTACAGTTGTTTTTTCTCGTCTTTATTTTTCCTACAGTTGTTTTTTCTTGTCTTTATTTTTCCTACAGTTTTTTTTTCTTGTCTTTATTTTTCCTACAGTTTTTTTTTCTTGTCTTTATTTTTTCTACAGTTTTTTTTCTTGTCTTTATTTTTCCTACAGTTGTTTTTTCTCGTCTTTATTTTTCCTACAGTTGTTTTTTCTTGTCTTTATTTTTCCTACAGTTTTTTTTCTTGTCTTTATTTTTCCTACAGTTTTTTTTCTTGTCTTTATTTTTCCTACAGTTGTTTTTTCTTGTCTTTATTTTTCCTACAGTTGTTTTTTCTTGTCTTTATTTTTTCTACAGTTGTTTTTTCTTGTCTTTATTTTTTCTACAGTTGTTTTTTCTTGTCTTTATTTTTTCTACAGTTGTTTTTTCTTGTCTTTATTTTTCCTACAGTTGTTTTTTCTTGTCTTTATTTTTCCTACAGTTTTTTTTTCTTGTCTTTTTTTCCTACGTTTTTTTTCTTGTCTTTATTTTTCCTACAGTTTTTTTTCTTGTCTTTATTTTTCCTACAGTTTTTTTTCTTGTCTTTATTTTTCCTACAGTTGTTTTTTCTTGTCTTTATTTTTTCTACAGTTGTTTTTTCTTGTCTTTATTTTTCCTACAGTTTTTTTTCTTGTCTTTATTTTTCCTACAGTTTTTTTCTTGTCTTTTTTTCCTACGTTTTTTTTCTTGTCTTTTTTTCCTACGTTTTTTTTTCTTGTCTTTATTTTTCCTACAGTTTTATTTTCTTGTCTTTATTTTTCCTATGTTTTTTTTTCCATTCTTTCCCTTTTGTCTAAAAATTTGTATTTCTTCTCTTCTCTTCTGTCACTTTCGATTTATTTTCATATCCTCGTTTGTTTCACGCTTTGTTCTACACTATCTTTCGCGCATACTTTATCTTCCCGTTCATTTCTCTTTATCCTCTTCCGTTTTTATTTTTATTTTCTCCCCTTTCTCGGCCTTCGACCTTCTATTCTCTAAATAAAATCAGCTGATAATTCATAATATTTTAATAAGTTTTCGTCTTTATTTCAAAGCAAATACCTTCATATTTATATCTTCATCTTTTTTTTCTTCTTCCAGAATCCGCGATGTCTCTTTGGAACGTGTCCCGATACATTGCTGAATTAATCGAATTAAAGCAAGAAACAGAAATAATTAACATCCTCATGCGTTATCCCCTCGAACAGAGACGTTTTATCATCGCCATTAAGCACCAAAAATCGTCGCTACTTTTCTGTGCAGTCGAAAATCAACTACATTCGGTGGTCAAGTACTTATTGAAAGACTGCAAAGCAGATCCAAACAGCTTCGGTTTCGTTCGTGGAGAAAATCTAACTTCTCTCGCCGTTGCTACGCTTAGGGAATCTGAGGTTCTTGTCAAAACCCTTTTGGCGTACGGTGCCGATACTGAAATTGTTTTTAAATCGAGCGAAATAACTGCGCTTTATTATGCGTGCCATATGAACAGATTTAAAATTGTGAAAATTTTACTCAGGAATGGGGCGATGGTGAATCATCAGACTTCCACGGGTCAGACGTGCTTAATGGTTTCAATACGACGTTTTAGGTTCGTTAAGCTCCTAGTCTCGGCAGGTGCAGATGTCAATTTGGCAGACCACTTTGGCGAAACCTGCTTGATTCTTGCCCTTAAGAATGAGATAAAAAAAGTGGTCGACTTTTTGCTTGGCCTCGAGGCTACGGATATCCGATTAAAGACGCATGTGGGCATCGATGCCTTGTATTTTTCACTACAATATACCGACAATACGTTAACGCAGAGGATGATCGAGAATAGCTGTTACACGCACGATGAGGTCGCCACGACTTGTGAAATGAAAAGCTGTCGTTTTCAAGTGACTGGTGCTTTAGATAGAGCAGAGAGATTTTGGCAGGAAGCGTCACAATTGCGTCTGCAACCATTCCGAGTTCCAATGTTTGGAATGTCACGTCCGGCGGGAAAATTAAACGGAGTCATTCATCTTTTTAACGCAAACGATATTCCGCCATTATTGTTTTTAGAATCCATGTTCGGGTTCTCTTTGCATACCGCGTTTATCTACACCCTGGCCACCCAGAACGTCAGGCGTGCTGAGGACTATATTCGTTTATGCAGGTTCTTCATTAAAGAAGTTTCACTTTTCGAAGATAGGGACTTTTTCCAATTTCTGGTTCACAGTGGACTATTATTACATTTCTTCCAAGAAGGTTTTGTTAAAAAGTCATATGGATTGGAAATGTTCGATCTTTTCGTAGATTTTGCTGAAGAGACTTACACCCGCTTAAAGCGGATGACTGTCCAGGAACGAAGAACTCACGGTTTTAACGTAGACCGATTAATGAAAACATTGATAGAGTGTTTACATAATATAGACCTGAGATTTCCAGAAAAAATATCTTGGCTTTTTTACTCTATGAAGCGTATTATAAGGTTGGATCTTCGTGGTTTCAGCCAGAAAAGTCTTCTCCATACGTGCGCAATTGGTTGGGAACATCTGGTCGAACGTTTCTTTCTTGAATGCAGGGCCGACGTTAATAACTCTGATAAATTAGGGCGTACTGTGCTGCATGATTTGGTCGAAAGTGCAAGCGTGTCGCCGAATCTATTCCGTTTAATAATCGATTACGGCTTCGATTTTCGCGCGGTTAAATATGACGAATACTGTCTCCATTGTAGATTAGAAGAAAGGGGTCTCTTGTTAAACCCTATGAAGGACATATCGCTGCAGTGTCTAGCTGCTAAGGCCTTTTGTAAAAGCGAAATGACTTCATTTAGCGAAGTTCCGCGTCATTTAATGTCGATCGTAAAGTCGCATCTCATTAATTATAACAAGATCTCAGCTCTTCCGTCCAGCTTAGTAGATTTACTCAGTAATTGAGATCCAGTATTTCTTTTTCTGCAAACTTTTCTATTTTGGTGCGTTTGGTAGAAAACAATGGATAAAATTTACAAATAACGCGCCGTATATGAAATCCTTTCTGGCCCCTTTACGGCTCCAGAAGAGAATGGGGATCGCATCTGAGTATATTGACGAAGTAACCCAGCAGTTAAAACATTATTTGAATTACAAAATAGATAAGGGTTTATCAGGTGTTAAAATCAAGTACGTTATCTGATAACTATTTTTATTGGACGCGATCGCTGGCGAGTCACGTGAACACACAATATTATTTATTTTTACGTACATCTTTTATTATTTAATTTTTTTTTAATTATCACATTTTTAGATTAATTTTTTTTTTCTATTCCAAATCTCCGATTTCATAGAAATATTTAAAAGTCTAAGTGTATTTTTATATATACATGGTGTTTGGAAAAACTATGGTATAACTTCAAGTAGATACACGGAAAAATCATATTGACACACTGGTTCTCGTCAGATCGCCGAAGTTAGGCAACGATGAGGTTGACCAGTACCAGATGGGTGACCATTTGGGAAGACCAGGTGTTGTATGTACCGCGACTAGTCCTAGATATTTCCAGGTTTGTACCTGGGGGGCGCGTTTAACTCGCCGGGGGATATGCACCCCTGAATCAAGACGAAAAGAAACGGGGAGAACTACTGTCATTACTTGTCTTACCTAGACTACCATGGCTTTACTATTTGGACTCTGCTAAAATAGCAGGGTAGCTGATAAGGTAGACTTTGTAAAGAAAGATTCTTTGTGTTGTGGATACGTTTTGTAAGAGCACTCGATTACTACTCGTATTTCCATTTGTGGTGAATTTCTTCCCGTGCTTTATTCTTTTTTAGAGTTGATCATATTTATCTATATCATATTTCTTAGGCTTCTTGTAGTATAGTTGGATGGATATGTGTGATCATATAACCGTGTATGCTGTATCTTACATGGCATATATATATATATATATATATATGAGACAATAGGAGTGGAAAATGAATTCACAAATACAGGGCGACCCCCCCCCAAAACAAAAGCTTAACAGAGGCCATCTAGAACATATGCTGTAGAACGGAGAAAAAAAGGCCAAAGACCCTAGTGTTTTGATGTGATGTTTTGAATAAAATAAACTAGTTATGACCAAAGTTTCATTTCATTCAGACAAAACACTAAGAAACGGGGCCTAATTAGATTGTGGGGGCCGTTTTGGGGGGTCACCTTGTACTATATATTGAAAATATAGAATGAGTCCTTCATTTAATAAGGACATACATACATTTAGTTGAGGTATGAAGGGGGATCTTCACACAAAGGTAATTCTCCAAATTCTTATTAAATAAATGACTCCTTCTATATTTTCCAATATATAATATTTGTGAATTCATTTTCTACTCCTATATAAGCTCCATTGAAATTTGTTGAGCTTTATATTATCCTATTAAGTCTCCTCTTCTAGAATTGAATTTGCTCTATATTCTACTTACCCTCGTTATATATATATATATATATATATATATATATATATATATATATAAGTGTGTGTGTGTGTGTGTTTTATTTTTTTATTACGGTATCTTTCTGTTAAGTTACATTATTGTTTCGGCTACTCGGCCGTTTTTTTTTTGTTTTTTTTTTGCCGTCTGTAGCGTCCTTAGACTTTTACAGAAATGTTCGCTATTTTGGGATGAAAGAGTGAATGAGGTCAGGGGGGTTGCGAGGAGGGCGGAAGAGGAAGTTCCACCCCAAAATAGCGAACATTTCTGTAAAAGTCTGAGGACGCTACAGACGGCAAAAAAACGGCCGAGTAGCCGAAACAATAATGTAACTTAACAGAAAGTTACAGTAATAAAAAATAAAACGCATATTTGCTCTACAACAGTATTGAGCACTTTCTTCAGTTTTTATAAATTACCATCTCCACTAAACTATATATATATATACATATATATATATCTTATGTGTGTTGTTTTGCTTTGGTTTTAGTGATGTTTTGAATGAATTCAATTATTTACGAACGTGCATTTTTACCTAAATGCGAGTTGGGAATAATTTCCCTTTAACCAATTTGCAGTGTAACCCAGATATGAGACTTCTTCTCAGGACCCTAAAACTCTCTTATATCTGGGGTTCTTACATCCGTTTTACACTGTACATAATCACAGGTTCTAATTTGGGACTAGAGAAAAACTCTTATATTCGGGTCTCTTATATCCGGTTACACTAATATATATATATATATATATATACACTAGCAAAAGTACCCGTCGTTGACTGGGTTCAAACACAGCCTACAGAAAATGGACTCTGATTTATGAAACTATGATAGGTTATGAAAAGGAAGAGTTGTAAAGAGATAGCTTCGAATTTGAGGTTATCAAGATGAAAGTAAAAATAAAATAGATAAACCCCATAATTTATTATACCATACCTGTTCACACTGAAACACTTATCACAATATTCTGTGGATCTATATTAAAAAACCTTGTTAAACTTTGTGACATATTTCCATTCTATGGAGGTCAGGCGCGAACGAACACCCCATAATTTTATTATACCATATTTCTTCAAACTGAAGCATAATTATCAAAATCTACTTACGCAGATAGATATGAAAAGTCTTTATTAAAGTTTGTGCCTATTTCAATTCTATGGAGGCCAGGTGCGAATACCATCATTATTTAAGTTAAGAATACTTTGATATGTATGTTTTATGTACATCTATATCAAAAACACTTGTAAACGTTTTTTTTTTATTTTTTATTTCCATACTTTGTGGACCAGGCGCGAACGAAGACCCCACAATTTTAATGAACCACCGTTCTGCCAGATCAAACATACCCATTCCTGTGTCTCGATACATCTATCATTATATGTAATCAGTTTTTTAAAATAGTCAACCATATAGGAGCCCATTCGTGACCAGACACACACACACACAGACATTCAGCTTTATATATATATATATAATTAAAACATGTGCATGTCTGTATAACTGTCGCTTATTTCTATATATTATTGTGTGTTATTGTGTCCTTATATGTGCACCGCGATGGGTTCCCAGCTAATCAATCAATCGATCTGATTGAAAAATGGGCGGTTTCGTCAATTTCAGTAACAATAAAAATACGGGGGTGTGAAACATTCGTTAATCATCATTCAATCTCGGGCAACGTTGGGTATCGCTGCTAGTTTCTTTATATACTATTTTGAGTGGTGGTGTCCTTGCATGTATGTATCAACAAAAGCGTCTATCGTGGTAAATGTGTGTCGGGAGCGTCTATCTTGTGCCGTGTGGGTGTGCAACACATAATAAAACAGTCCATTAACATGAGTCTGTGTAGCATACAGGCAAAAAATATCTCTCTCCGTTGTGTCGTCTTCTCTTCCCATTATCCAAGCTCCTCTCCTTCCGAAGAAAACAAACAACAGTAGGGTTTTGGCTTTGATCAAAGTGTAGTATCTGTTATTATACTGCACTTCGCCTTTTCTGACCTCGATCAGTGGAGGAGAAATCCTTCTAGATTGAGGACATTATTTTTGTTCCTATCCAGAGTGTCCCTTTTTCTTTTTTTTTAAGAGAAGCTGGATTCCCCCCCCCCACATTAAAAACCGACATAGTGTAACTCTGCCCTCGTGGGGAGGCAAGTAAATAGGAACAATAGTAGGTTATATATTTGATATAACTTTATTTACGTTTAGAAGTTAGCAGCGGCTTCTTTTGATGTTTACATTATGTTATGGTCGTGATTCTTCCAGCTTCCAAACGCGGAGACGATATCTTCCGTACTAATTTGTCAAGTTCGCCCATTCTGACTCCAAACTCTAACTAAACTACATGTCTCAAAATCTGTCTCCCTTTCATTATGTTATTAATAAACGTAGCATTAAGATCATCTGATGGTTTTACAATATCTATAATGTTATCTAGAAATCCCTAAATTCTATAACATTCCAAAGTTATTGTAATTAAAACTTCATTCATTTTGTCTGACATTTCATTTAAACTTAGGAAACGAAATAATGATAATAATAGACTAGTTTACTCTTCGGCGTTACAACATAACATATAGGATGCATGTATATGTGTTACGGCAGTATCGTTTAGCGGTGTATATATATATATATATATATATATATATATATATTTAAATAAGGGAGTATATATGTTCATATAAATGCTGTAATGTTTATATTTGACGTAGTGAGTGCATAGACAAGCATATATGTATAATATTGTGCGGTGTTGTCATTTCGTGTGTGTGTGTGTTTGTTAAACACATTTCACATATCCTTGTCTGTGTGACGAACAGACAAAATCAGACATTCATTGTTTTGTCGTCCCTTTTTCTCTGGTAGTTTCTTGAAGTTCTGGAAAAGGGTGATTTTTTTTTTGCTGCACGCGAAGGAACTGTAACTTTATTTCCATGATGTTTAACGTCTCTTTGTCGGACTGTTGCAACGTCTCTCTACATTTCTACATCTTTACTAAATACGTCTTTTAAAGCTCCCGGAACGCAAGAGACAATTTCCTCCGAGCTAACATGCTGGTAACTCGAACTCTGTTTTCTCTAGATATAATATAGCAATTGCTTGACTGACTCCGGTCTATGGTCCCCCATTGCTAAATTTTCACAATAAACACTCGATTCGCTACAAACAGTATAAACTATTTTCCCAACTGTCTGTGGCTAAATCTAAACGTAGATTCCATAAACAAAGCTTCTCTCCCAGAACTGCCTGTCCGTGGAACACTGTTCCGCTGTCCTGCTTCCCGATTGAATTCAATATAGTAGCCTTCAAATTCAATGTAAACAAGTTCTTGTTTAGCTGTCCCCATAAATAATCAAATTCTACCCAATTTACACCACAATAACGATTACTACACTACCACCTTACATTCATTTACTCTTATCCTCGAGTGGCTTTTGTGTCTTGACAAGTAGTGACGTTCACGTAATATATATATATATATATATATATATATATGTCGGTTTTATTTACATCACCTTTATGTAAAAAGGGCAATCCTTTGTCATCGTTATTTTGTACAAAGATAAAATTTGTTTAATGTAAATATTCTGACATGTTTTGCTCAAATTAAATTCCGAAGTCCTTTATTATTGTAATTATTTTAACCATCGTGCATTTAACCTGATATTTTTATTCAATGACATTCGTTTTGCTGACAAAATATTTGCTATTATTCATCGTTCTACCCTTTCTTGGAAATTAAGAGGTGCCTTCAATATGTATCCAGACTTTTTGTACAAGCATTTAAAAATTGTCGTAGACTCTCGAAAATTTATTATGTTATTGCTATACATTTTATGAGAAAACTGAACATTTTAATGATTTCAGATTCAAAGGAATTAGAATACACCCTACTAATGCCTGTCACAGCTGGTAAATTTCAAAAATGCAATCTGAAGAAAGGACATTTTAGAAGAACAATCTTTATATTAGCGAAAATGTGTGTGTGTGTTTGTATTTCTCGCAAAAACATTTGACAGAGACGACGGATTTTCGCCAGATCGGTATCATTTTCAAGCTCGGACCTTCCGACGACAAATATCGAAAAATTGGTTAAAAACATTCATTCCTTCACCTTCAACCAGACCCTTTTCTACAAGGAGGGGTGGAAAAATCGTTCTGGATAAAGTGACAGCGTCGTTATCTCAACTCTGAACCTGCAATCTTATCAGATATTTTTCTTCGATTTTTAAACTTTTAATATTGAAACTTTTTTTTTTTTTAACTTTTAATATTGAAACTTTTTTTTTCGCTGTTTTGGGTTTTTTTTTCCGAACACGTTCATTTTTTTTTTCCTTTTTGTTTGTTTTGGTTTTTCCGATATTTAAGAAGTTTAAATAGTATTATCACTTCGCTTATTATTTACCCCCCCCCCCTCAACACACACATCTCCAAACACCCAAGCAACGCCGGGTACCCCCGCTAGTATATATATATATAAAAGGCAAAACGTTTTTGTATGTCCACGAAAGGATTTTTTAGCCGGGCTTTTCGACAAGTTACTATTATGGAGAACTTTCCTTATACTTCCTAGATTATAATATCTCTGATTTGCAAATGGGCGTCATTTCTATCTTTATTTGAATTGAATTTTAAAAAAAAACAAAAAAAAACCCTGGTTCCCCGAGTTTGTTTCTATTTCTAAATAAAACGAAACTGATTGAAGCAAATCAACTGCCTGTCCTTCCGGCCGGGACGTCCAGAAAAGCAATCCGCTTTCAAATCAGACAATTACATTTTCATTCGGACACTGCCAGAGCTCTCCCCTTTTTGTGGGGAGCTGGTCATCCCTCAACATCATTGCGAAACAAATAAAACTGCAGAAAGATAGACGTTCATTCTGCGCCTGCGTGAACTCGTTTACTTCTGCAAGTAATCTTTTTGATTGACAACGCTAAGATTGAATGCTGTTCACTTCTTTTTGGCGTCATAGCGTAGCGGTAAGATGTCAGCTTTTCTTTCACTTTCCTTTCCGCTTTCGCGGCAGTCACGGGTTCGAGCCTGCCTGCCTACTAACACACTTTTTGCGCTCAACATACACCTTCAAATACCTGAACAACGCCGGGAACCCCCGCTAGTATGCAATAAAATTATGTTTTAAACTTGAAAAAAAAAATGCCACAAACTATGAAATGCTTCAGACTGCTTTTGGACCATCTTGCCTGAATCGGGCATCAGTTTCTGAGTGGCATAAGGGATTCAAGGAAAGCAAGGAGTCTGTAAGAAGAGTAAGAAAGTCAAAACACCAGAGTTGATTGGCCAAATAAAGAATTTCATCGATAAGGAATTTTGCGCATCTATAAAGGCAATAAGTGCACAGTTTGATGTCACTAGAAGGAAGAGTCGACGTTGGCCGGGATTGCATGAGAAAAAAAACTTACCAAAATTCTTTTCGCACTTAATATCACTCGACGATACGACTTCGATAATCTGTCGAACATGGTGTTCTGTTCGTCTGCCTTGCTTTATGTGACTCGGGTATTGTTTTTCTGCAGTCCTAGAAAGTAGATTCTCCTAGTCTTTGCCGGTCCTGGATATGACCTTAAACTATATCCGATGGTGAGGCCCAGTGGGCGTTGGGAACGTGGAGCCACCCTTAATTGCTATGGCTCCCAGGTCCACTCTGGCCCGAAGTGGTAGTACCTATGAGGGTCTCAACTATGGATTAAATAGAAACAGATTTGAAGAAAAAATATTCTATTAAAAAAACTTTTTCTTGAAAATCGCAGGATTCGGCATTACATAACCTGAAAACGGTTGATATGCCGTAAAACAACCAACCAACCAACCTAGTCTTTGCCATCTCCCTTTGAGAAGGGTTTGTTTGTTGCAAGAGAACGCTAATGTGACTGCTCTGATAGTTATCCAGTTTATGACCCGATTTCTGTTACAATCTTCGTACAGGTTACGCAAGCAGAGGGAAAGTGCCGAAGCGAATATTGCCACTGCCAGACGATTAATTCAAAATGTTGCGCCCCTTTCCCTATGTTACGAGTTGATTTTTTTTTATTAGAAAGCCATTCTTGATATGAAGTGGCTTCATGACTTTAAGCAATTTCCATAAAGAACTTCTGCAGATGCCTTAATTGGTAGGGTTTTTTTTTAACTTAAACATTTCTATTAAATAAATTATTGGTTAAAAAAATTATAGAACGGTTACTAAAAGATGTATTCAATAAGTTTCCAGATTTTTTTTTTTTTAATGTAGACACTTTTATTGATAGTACACACATGAAACTTTAGATCCCTTCGAAGTAATCTTCTCCGGTTGCAATGCACTTGTACCATTCTAACAACTTCTGGAAGGCCCCATGGAACTCCTCTTGTGTGAGCGTATCAATATCTCTTTCGTCTCAACTGTCTGATAACGACAGCCTCTAAGGTTTTCTTTGAGCTTAGGGTATAACCAAAAGTCACAGGGAGCAAGATCTGGACTATGGAAAGGATGAGGAGCAGTCTTGATGCCCATCTTGGTCAAATAATTTGTGACAAAGATGGAGGTGTGGACTGCACTCTTGAGACAAACTTCGCGCTAATTTTCTGCATCTGCAGTTCTTTGCGAATAATTGTGTGCATCAAACTGCACTTCTTGTCTCTATAGATACACGACAGTCCTTATCCGTGAAAGTCTTTATTTGGCCAATTAATTCTGGTGTTCTGACTTCCTTACTTTCCCCACACCTCATTATCCCTCACAGACTCCCTACCTTCCTTGAATCTCTTATGCCACTCAAAAACTGATACTGAATTCATAGAAGATAGTCCAAATACAGCCTGAAGCGTTCCATATGTTTCTGTGGCATTTTCTTAGAATTTTATTGCATATCGTTCCTCTAAAGTGTCCTCCCGTCCAGATTGCGATTTTGAAATTCACCAGCTGTGACAATCAGGCTTTAGTAGGATGTATTCCAATTCTTGCTTTAGCTGTCTATTTGAAACTGAAATCATAACTTGGTCATTCATCTCACAAGATGTATAAAAACATACTGAATTTTCAAGAGACTACGACAATTTTAAATGCCTGTACAAGAAAAGTCTGGAAACTTATTGAAAAACACCTAGTAAATACAGAATTTAGTGCGATGGCGATTTTTATTCAGCAAATTATATCCTCTACATTTATCATGTGTTGTCTTGTCTGGTACAAGCATTGACGACTATGGCTCTCCGTCTTTTTTAAAGGGTGGCTCCACACTCCCCAAAGCCTGCAAGCTGGGGCCTCACAACTGGATATAGTTTAAGATCATATCCAGGACCCCCATTGAGGGACTTTTACCCTCTGCAGGGGAGCAGACGGTGTATTCTAATGCCCCACCGACAGGGCCTCCACTGTAGGTAGTAATTATAAAATAAATATTCGATTAAAACTTACAGTAGAAGAAAAAAACCTCTACAGATTACCATCTCCCACAAGTGTTTTTCCGTTTGAGAAATCATACGCGCATTTAAGATGTTTTTATAGTTAAATATTCAGAGATTTAGAAAAGAGTAGGATTGCATGGAATCGAGAAAAATATTGGAATGGTCAGTAACTAATATATACAACCATGTTCTGTTGTAAAATACGCTTGAATATCATGCAGATTTCATATATAATATTATGTCAATTCTCTATCGATTATTATACATTAAGCGCTTTGCCCGGGTGTAAAATACGTTTAAATATATTTTAATTTGTCCAGATTTCGTATATATTATTATAGAGTCGGGATTTCAAAAGTAAAAAAAATTAAAATCTGGGTGCCATCAGTTGGAATCGAAATCGAAACATCTAGCAAATTCAAAATGAGGTTACTACTGTACCAACGTGACACGCATATGAATTGATTAAAAATAAACTAAGATGAATGTACAAAATGTATAACGATTTTTTTTTCAGTTTTTACCCATTTTTGACCCCTTAAAAACTATTTTAACCGGCTTAGCCATAAAAGAACAGTCCGTAAAACATCCAATCATTTGAGGCCTGTAGCGCTGCTCTGCGACTTTTAGTTTCGGTGGAGATAGAGTTTGAAAAATATGGAGACAGGCTTATAGTTTTTTATATATTAGATTTCAAACGTAAAAACTATATAACTTTTGTGCCGTCAACTAGACTCAATACTCGACACCAAAACTTATGATTTCTTGGTAAAATTTATGACAAGATTCAAGCTCGATCGACAGTTTTATAATTATTACAAGATATACATATTAGCCTTAGTGCCCAGCGTTGCCCGGGTGTTTGGAGGTATGTGTTGAACAATAATTTTTTTTTTTAAGTGGTAGTAGGCAGGCAGGCTCGAACCTGTGACGCGAAGGCAAGTGAAAGAAAACCTAACGTCTTGCCCCTACACCATGACGCGACCGGAAGTTCGGAATGCTAAAATTAGGCAAAGTCAGTCCAACCGATACTATGACTTGCAAAAATGCCTTGCAAAAAAATCGACCCCTCCTTGTAGAAAACTACCCAGTTGAGGGTGAAGGAATTACTGTTTTCGGCCAATTTGTCGATATTTGTCGTCTGAGATGTCGGGCTTCAAAACGATACCGATCTCATGAAAATCCGTTGCCTCTGTCGAAAGTTTTAGGCAGACATACAAACCTGCATGTATACATTTAAATAGACAGGTGAGATTTATATTGTCCGGGTGTTGGAGGAGTGTTGATTAGACGAAAAAATAATGGTAGTAAGTAGGCAGGCTCGAACCCGTACCGCGAAGGGGGGGGAGAATAAAACATGACATCTTTGCTGTTGCGCCCATCGCCAAACCGGAAGTGACGAATGTTTAAAGTAAGGCTATTCAATCGAAAAAGGAGATGACTTTCGAAAATATCGGTGAAAAAAGCGACCACTCCCTGTAGAAAGGTGCCTAGTTTAGGGTGAAGGAATTAATGTTTTTAGCCAATTTTTCGATATTTGTCGTCAAAATGATCGAGCTTAAAAACGATATCGATCTCGTGAAAATCTGTTGCCTTTGTTGAAAGTTTTAGGCATACATACATTTAAACAGACAGGTGAGATTCATGACTTTAAACCATTAACAACAAGCAAGATTTAGGCCGTTAAATAAAAACGAATAATTCCTGTTAAATTGATGGTTGAATTTGTACTCATTTTTGCATTAAATACTCGGCTTATGAATACCTTTTAATCAATAACTCTACATAGAACACACACTATAATACTTGGTTCGCTGCACCTTATAATCAAAGTCCATATAAATTTCTGCCAGATAGGCCCAGTAGTTTCGAAAAAAGTGAAAAAGACAAAAAAAAAGTTTGTGTGTGTGTTTACAGAAAGTTTAGATGATATATGTCATAAGTACCGTCGGTTTCTAACCCGATAATTAGGGATAGTTTTAGATGCCCATATCAAGCTCTCTTCAGATGACTATTAGCTGAAGAGAGCTTGATATGGGTATCTCAAACGGTCCCTAGTTATAAGATTTGAAATCGACGATACTGATGTCTTTCCTCATGTAAACCTTCTTTAAACAAAACATAATACGCTCTTATTTCCGGATTTTTCCTTATAATAGAGCACTCTGCTGGAATCCTTATAAATACTAGCAAGGAGACGATGTTTCTCGGGATTGAATGATGATCAACGTATGTTTTACACGCCTATATTTTTTTATTGTAATCGAAATTGGTGAAATCGCCCATTTTTTTTTTTTCAATCAAATCGATTGATTGCCTGCTTTGGTTGGGGACCCATCGCGGTACACTTGGGGAGGATTCACATGCCTCCTCGCAGTTACGTAATCCACAATATATTGCATGACAGGGAACGGACTGGTGATTTTATAAAAATAAATTATATATAATTGCTTGTAGCATAAAATGCAAAAGTGAAGTAAACATTAATTTCGAACGTGCTCCTGTCATATCAAAGAATCTGTTGATTTTATATTTGGGGCATTTCGGTTTGTGCGGTAATAAAACCTTCGCAAATGCACTTGTAATGTTAGGATGTGTAAGGTGTTAGTTTTAATCAAAATCGCCGGTTCCTTTTTTTCTTCATCGGATTATTTCTATCATCGATATTTATCGAAGAGATTCCGGTACAAAACTTATTTAAGCACATTGCCAGGTAAATAAACTATCTTCGTGTAAAATTTTATAAAAATCGACAGTCGTTTTCGAGTTCATAGCGAACAAACTCTTACAGTTTTTTTTAATATAAAAACTATAAAATGTTTCTATTAGATAAACGGGTGTAAATAGAAAATATTTTTAAGTCTAAAAATGTAATTAAAAACAAAAACCATTTATGATCTTCGTTGTAAGAAAGGCTGCAAATTTATAAATTTGATCGGTCGTATTCTAAGTAAATCACGATGGAGTGCATCCGCGGGAAAATACTTTTAAGTAATTTAGGCTTTTTACGCGAGATGAGCATTTTGAAAGCTGGTTTAAATCATAGAGGTGCGACTTTACAATCGGCATTAAATGACGCGGGACTTCGTTAAATGACGTCATTCGATTTTCACAAAAGGCCTTAACAGCCAGACACTGCAGCGATATGTATTTCATAGGGGTTGGCAAACGATGCATTTGTTTCAATCTGCAAGGGAGACAATATTCGTTATATTTAACCGCGCGGAAATCGAAACCATGATGGATCATTAAAGCAATGAAAGACGACGGTATGTTTATAGATTCTGCTATTTCATGGAGTACAGCTCTCCCCAGTCGGTCGGAACTATTGACGTTAGCGTTGCACAAGAGGAAGAAACGCTCGATCAGGCACGGACCCATGAGTGCACACTTCTGGAGAAGACTTTTCTGGGTTACACCACGAAGATCCAACTTTATTAGATGCTTTAGAGAGTTGAAAAGCCAATTTATATTTTCCGGAAACTTCGAATTTATTGCATGTAAACATCTAATGAGTAAAAGCATTACGTTGTCTATAGCAAAGCCATGGATGCTTCGTTCCTGTGGAGTCATCCGCCGTAGCCGGGTGTATATCTCTTTGGTATAGTTTACGAGCAGATTAAACACTTCCAGTGCATGCGATTTTCTTATATTGTTATACAATCTGTAGAAACGCTCCACAAACCAGACACTGTGAAACAGAAATTGAAAAAAATGTCCATCTTTAACAGATTGCATTTCCTTGAAGAAAAACTTGCATACACTGATGTAACTCTCAACGTCTTCGACATTATAGGTTGCCAGGATGCATATAAACATCGTATCCAAAGAGAATCCTGTCGTCGCTTCTATAAAGCGCAATGCTGGAATGTCGTCTGCCTTAAAAAGGTAAATAACTTCCTGTAATTTCCCTTCATTATGTGGAGTTTCAAATATCGGAGTTCCTTCTGGCTTCCCACGGAGTTCTAACGCTTTCTGCCAAAGTTCACGCGCTCGTTCTCGAAAACCAGTAACTTGATAGTGACAGCATGTAAAGTCATAAATCCTAGCGACCTCTTCGCTCGTATAAGAGCCCTTTGTTATTAATTGTTGAACAACAAGATCAGAGGAAAGCTGTATTGCATAATATACGATATCGTTGAAAGAATGCGAGCCTATTCTGATCTGCATAGATTCGTGGTCAAGCAAAAAGGTGAGCACTTCATTCCGTTCAAGTTTAAGGGCCCAAAGCAAGCACGTCATTCCGTCCTTGTCTGCCAGATTTACATTTGCGCCTGCCGATACGAGGAACTTGATCAAATTCAAGTCATGCATCGAAGCCATTAAGCAGGTCTTCCCCGTTAAGTCCTGATGATTCGGCTTCGCCCCCTGTTCGATTAAAAGTTTGGCGATTTCAACCTTCTCAATCCTGCATGCATAAGAGAGGACTGTTTCTTCGTCCGATGAGAAGACAATTTCGGTATCGGCGTGATATTTCAAGAGAGTGTTGACAAGACTCCAAGAATTGATGAGCGTCGCAGCGGCGAGACAAGTCATTTTTTCGCCGTGAATGAAACCAAAACTATTTGGATCAGCCCCGCAGTTTTCTAAAAGGTATACGACCACCGAAGACTTTCGACTTATGACCGCACGGAAAAGTAGCGACGAACCTCCGTGCTTGATGGCGACGATAAAGCGTCTATGCTCGAGGGAATGTTGCGCGAGGATTTTAAGGATTTCGACATCGTGTTTCGAGTCTAGTAACTGAGCAATGTTTCTAGCAATGTTCCAGAGGCTCATCATGGATCCTGAAAAAAATTTTAAAAAAATGAGAGTATATGTTTTGAAAGTTGATTTATGAAAAGGAAAAAAAAAATATTAAAATATGGTGAATTAACGCCGCGTATTTAAATTACGGTTGAAAACTATGGAGAAAGGTTTTCAGAAAAGAAAATAGTAAAACGAGCAGGAAATGAAGAAACGGCGAGTGAGACGTGACGAGGAGAAACGGTGGTAGAGAAAGTTCGTTCTCTACAGACTCTAAAACGGCTGGATCGATTTTTATTAAATATCATACGAAGGTACTTTATATGCCTGGCAGTGTTCTTGGAAATCAACATTCAACAAAATGGCTATTTAGAAGAAAATATTTATTTTGTAGAATACAAATGTTTGATCGTCAAACTAATTTTACTGACTGACTTAAATTTATAATATATATATATATACACACTTATATAAAAGGAACCTTGTGCGTGTGAGTTCGGTCCCTATGGCCTCCAAAACAGCCGTGTCGATTTCTATGAATTTTCACACGAAAGTACTTTATGTCACTGGCAGTGTTTTTAGATAGGTATTGTATAGGAATGTCTTCGATAAATATAGATAATCGAAATAATCAGATGTACGAAGTAACAGGTAATCGTTACCGAAGTTAACATTATACAGCCTACTATCACAAGTGCATTTGAGAAGTTTTATCACCACAAGTCGAAAGACCCGATATATAAAGTCAATTGTAGGTTCTTTGATATGGCAGGGGCACCTTCGAAGTGAAGGTTCCTTTTTAAAGTACAATTGCATCATGATACTCGACTTTTGTATTTCAAACTTTAATTGAAGCCATTATCACAAGCAGAAAGACCCAGTAGATTATTTGCTATGACGGGGGCGCGTTAGAAATGAATGCTTCTGGTCAGAGCACAAATGAAGCAGGATACTTGACTTTTATATTTTGAACTTTAATGCAGGCTATTATATATAAAAGATAAGAACAACTCTAGAACGGTGTTGACTGCAATACATTGTGAACAACGTCACTGCGAGAGGCATGTGAAGCTTAACCCAGACGCACCGCGATGGGTCTCCAATTAGATAAGGCAATCAATCGATTTCATTGAAAAATCGACGATTTCACCGATTTAGATTATAATATTGGACTGAAACATTCATTAATCATTTCATCCCGGACAACGTCGGGTTATTCTGCTAGTTTTCTTATAGGAGGTTGCTTTTGTTTTTCAAGAAAAACAGTTGTGTTAGGGTTTATTTTACCGGAATGTTTTCGTTGTCCGCTGCTTGACCTGGCTTAATCCATCTAGCATAATATAATCTATATAATTATAAAACTCAAATGACCTTGTAACGATGTATGTAACCCACTTTCCGGTTTACGACATCCGGTTGCGCATGACCTGCGCACTGAAATATTAACGTTATTATTTCGAAATTATTAACATGGGTACAGTGGGGGTTTAAAATAACTTAAATGGAATACAGAAATGAACGATGTAAAAATCAAAATTTGAATTTAACTATAAGTATGGCCAACCACTTATAATTCAGTAACTATTTTTTTTTTCAAAAATAATTATAATAAACAGAATGACTCAGAAATCTATATTTTCTTTTCATTTTAATATACTTTCATAGAAATGTTTGTTATTTCAAAAAATAATTTTTTTTTTAACTATTTTCTTTACGTCACAAGTGCCACGCTCATACATCCATAGCTAATATAACATACTGACCAAACGGGTCACGGGTAGTCGAGTATAAGTCTAAATAGTACGGATGCATCAAATGCCATTTTTTTAATCGTTGGTACAACTTTGAGGACGGAACTTTGGTTTTTTGGACCATTGGAGAACGCTAATATAAAACAAATTTTAAGACCAACTGGTTTAGGAATGCGTTGTATATAGAGCAGAGACAAGCTCACAGCGTCTCTTCTGTGGCAGAATTAAATAACATTAGAGAAATTCATTACGCGGTGAAAGTAATGAAAAAAAGTGTCTTACACAAACGGGTGTGTCTCTTTTCTGCCGGGTGACGGAGTAAGGAAAAGAAAAGAGATCTTCCTTTGTAGAAGTAATACACATGTATTAATTTGCATAAGGAGGACAGAAAGTTATGAAAAAGACTAGTGTAAAGCATGACTAGCAGCCAGTTTTTAGACATTTAAAAAAAAAAAAAAAAAAAAAAAGTATACCAAGTTGATTTTTTTCGTTTGAAAATTGAATTATTTCGTTTAATAATTTTTTTTTTAAATAAAATTGTTGAATGGTATTCTTTCGATTTGGGGGGGGGTAGGGGGGCATATGCAATTAAAAAAGTTCAAACGGAACGAAATTTAAATTTCCGTTCCATTTTTAAAAGAACCGTAAAACAGAGCGTTCTCCGCAAGTTTTACCCAACTTTTTCTTTTTTAAAGTAAGTTTTCATTTGGTTCTCTATGCCACAATGACTGTACTTTTCTACCTAACTGGATAAGGTTTTAACGTTTTTATTTAATGCAAAATTGTTCATTCGGTTCGAAAAAAAAATATTGAATGCGTTGGAGACTAAAAGAAAATGGCCGCTAATATCTCTTTATATCTTTGAAGTCTCGATAATCACTTCAAATTAAGAAACAAATAAAATGGTAGCAACTCATCGAATAAATGTCACGGTAACATTTGTTGGAGGAGTTTATACCACTATTTTATTTCTTACTTTGAAGTTATTGTCGAGTTTTCAAAGACATCGTGGCCATTTTTCCTTGTTCTTCGGTAGCGCTTAATATTACTTGTTTTTCGGTAGCGCTTAATATTACTTGTTTTTCGATTAAATATTTTAAATTAAAATCGCTAAACTCAAGTAAAAAAAAAAAAGTAACGTATCTTACCTTTGATAACATTTGTTAAATATTTGATTGCTTTTTTTTTCGTTTTTTTATGACATTTTGTTTTTGTACCTGTGTAGATTGTAATACAAACCCAGTCATTCTAAACATGGAATGGGGAGGGTGTTTTTTTTTTAACTACTGTAATTCACTAAATTAAAAGAGATTGTAAAACTTCAATCTAACTTTGTTATATTCCTAAATACTTAGGAAATAAAGACAAACGTGAGTTACACCGAGTGGTATGTGTAATGGGGTTTATTTATAATACAGAAACGTAAGGCTGCTCGCCTAAGGTAAATAGAAGTACATAGTAACAAGTATGGGGAAGAAAGTCTGATAATCAACACGTAAGACTATCCGTCTTACTGCGACTGCTTGTCTGCCGCTGTCTGCCAAACAGTCCAATATATATATACAGTTTGTAACCGGTGTATAGCCAGTTATGTTCCTTCACAACAAACTTGAAAATACTATTTTAAAAATAACACCGAACATAAGTGCATAACCACACACACAAAATTAATAAAAAAATAAAAAAGAATTCGTGTTGATTTTTCTTCGTAGTGGGTCGGCCATTTTGTTCGTGCTCTTGAACTTTTTGAAAGCCTTAACTGAATTTCACCTTTTATTATCAACAAAATATTTCATTAATACCATGCTAGTTGTCAAAAATAAAAATAAAATGTTAAAAAATGGTGCTTACGCACTTTTGTTATCACGCTATTTTTTTTTTTAAATAGTATTTAAGTTGAATTCAAGTTTTACGATATCTTTTTTTTATTATTATTAAAGTGAAAGTAAAACTTAGAAAAACCTCCTCCATATGTTAAGAATGGCTTTCTAAATAACGTTATTTCAGCACTGTAACAAAAGTGCGTAAGCACCAGAAAATATTTTGTTGGAAATGGTTTAACAACTGAAGTTATTTTAAGAAACATTTAAATCGAAAGTTTGGTTTTATCTAACTCTCCACGGTTATAGGCGACGTGATTAATATTTTGTTGGCCGAAATAAAGTTTCATATAATTGGAGTTTTAACGATGATTTAACATGACAAAAAAAATCTTTCAATTAAGAATTCATTTTCAATTGTACAACGTAGGTCAAACTAAATCCAATGTTTAATTAATTATAAAAATGATTGAAAAAGTTTAACTTGATTTACCAGAGATGACATCCCTTCTTGAAACGCACAAGCAAAAAACGTGTTCTCTCCTGTTTCTGGTTTATTAACGAACTGTCAATAGCCATTTTTATGACGAACTGTACAACCTTTTATTATCTAATTACAGTCCCGCACAAAATAAAACATTCCAAAATTATGATACCAAAAAGTCTAAATTAAAATGTTTTCATTTTGTTTTTGTTTTTCAATAGAGCGGTTTCTGTGGACATTTAATATTCACTATTGTCAAATTCATTTTGGTGCTTTTGCATTTATTAACCCGCAATGTCCATGAAGTTATTCGGGTGTGCCCGGCATACATCGGGAAGAACCGGAAACGATCGACAGGTAGTTTTCTGAATATTAAGACATTTTTTCAATGTATTACTAAATGAATTTCAGTGGTCGTCGCCATTCTTAACATGAGGAGAGAAGGGTTGTAACAATTTGTGTTGTTTTTTTTTTTTTAAATAAGTCCCACCCGGCCGTTTCCGGTTATTCCGTCATCTGCCGGGCATACCCGAATAACTTCGTGAAAATCGCGGGTCGGCAAGTGCAGAAACTTACATTTTTCATTATTTCCTTTTCGTATATGTTAATATTAAAAGAAAAGTTCGATGTTGCCCGGGATTGAATGAGAAACACCATTTCCCTTTCTATCAAGCTTGTGCCATGCCTCCGTTCAGTTTCAAGAGACAATGGACACTCCTGTAAGGATAGGTGCTCGTGTAATTGGGAGGCAAGAGTTGCGCAATACCAAACCACATCTCTCTTGAATTTGAACTGCTTGGGTTCAGTGGCCAGAAGAGGCCCAAGACTGACTGGAAACAAGGCCGATGTAGGCGAAAAGCACATACGCCACCTGGAATTCCCAAATGGTCACCCACTTTAATACTGACCAGGCTCAAGGGTTGCTTAACTTCGGTGATTTGACAGAAACCGGGTTGTCAACGTGATTATGCCGCATATCCAGCTCATAATACCATATGACTATTTTTATTATTTTAGTACTTTTACAGTATTTGAAACTAGCCTACCTGTGTCTCGGAATCACCCGGGAATTCATAGTAAGTGACGAAATTTGAACAGAATTGTTTCTTAACCCTAACACTAATCTAACCGTTACCTAACCTAAACTAGCTCCCCACAACTCTTAAATTAAGTTTAGGTTTATTTTGTCGAAATCCAGTTCACTTAGATTTAAATTCAATAGAATCACGCTTTTTGTTTACACTGAAGGAATCGGTATTGAGGATGAGACGGGGAAATTGATTTGGTGTTAATATTGTCTTGACTTTAACAACATATTACAATTCTGCCTAAATGTAAATACTATTCTCTTATTTTTGAAGAATCTACGGCCCTTTTCTCTTTTTTTATAAAAAGTCAATTTAAATATAAAATTTAAATTATCGAATCAATGTATTAAAATTAAATAACTTTTAGTTGATTATCAAGAAAGGAAAGATAACTCACATAAAAAAAGCTTTAAAATAATTGATTGAAATTTGAGTACTGTTTGAAGGTATTTAAATTGTCGAATAAAAAATCGATTAAATCGGCTCCTAATCTTTAGCAAATCATCATGTATAAAAAGTTTAAACATTTTAGATGGTATTCGCATCGAATCTATATATAAAGTTGTGTTATTTATATGTCCAATAATATAAGACCAATAAGTCTCCTGTGCGTCATGAGGCAGTTACTGGAATCTGCGTTAAATAAAGAAGTAGTCAATTACCTCAGTAAAAATTACCTTCTGGGTGACACACAATGGGGTTTCCGTTCAGATAGATCTACAGCAGATCTACTTACGATTATATCTCATAAGATTAACGAATCTCTGGACGGAGGCTTCCTTTCTAGGGCAATTGCTCTTAACATATCAAAGGCCTTTCATAGAGTATGGCATAAAGGTCTACTTCACAAGATCTCCAGCTATGGTATAGCTAGAAATGTCTTTTCAATTATTAAATCATTTCTCTCTGGTAAGTTCATAAGAGTAGTGGTTGATTGGAAGAAATCAGAAGCTCATCGTATTAATGCTGGAGTTCCTCAGGGGGTCCATCCTGGGTTCAACTCTCTTCCTGATCTACATCAATGATCTTCCAAGTCACATCCTTACATCATTCGTACACATTTATGCTGATAACACTACCATCTATGGTAGCACATCAAAGGCCGTAAACGATCAAGTTCTCTCCGATTCTTTCTCCTCTGATCTTGAGCATGTGGTACAATTGGGAAAGGAGTGGCTGATTACTTTTAATGCATCTAAAACCAAGTTTCTATCTTTACATCATCAACACTCAGCTCCACAACTGGCATCAATTGAAATGAATGGCTCTCGTCTTGGAGAGGGTTCATGTTTTGACAAACTTATGGACTTGACCTTTACTCCGGATCTGAAATTGAACACATACATCAACCAGATCGAGGGGTTCGAACTCTATGCGGATGGAAACCAGTTTTTTATGTCCGCGATATCATAAAAAAACAGACACCTGCAAGGTGTGTAGGTCTGATCTCATCCCTACTATACTAATTAAGAAATGTTCAGCTGAGCTAGCCCCCGTAACTTCCAAACTCTACAACAAATGTCTTGCTGAATCTTTTTTCTATAATAGCTGGAACACGGCCTCTGTGGCACCAGTATAAAAGAATTCTGACGAAAGTACCGACCCTCTCAATTATCGTCCTATCAATCTCCTCCTCATCTTCACTTAAATGTTTGAGACGCTAATCATTCAAGCACTAGTCCACTACCTTTCAAAAGTTAATCTTTCTGACAAAAAATTACGGATTTAGGCAATGTCGTTCTACTGTAGATATGTTAACATTCATCTCTGAATACCATTGGATAAAGCGAGTGAAGCCAGGGCTGTACCCCTTGATATATTCAAGGCCTTTGACAAAGTCTAGAATGAAGAGCTGCTAATGAAAATTAAATCAGACTTAAACTGGTAGGAGTTTGGTAAGCAAGAGCTTTAAAACAAAAAATATATACGTATACATAAATATATATAAACTTATTACGCAAATATTACGCACGATTTACTTTTTCCTTTTGACATTAATGACTGTTCATGAACCAATAGCTATTACGTTATGCATACATATTTGTAATGCTCTCGTTCGAACTTCATCTGGAAAAGTCCATTTTTTATCATTTTTTATACTTTTGCATCGATTTATCCTGACTAAACCCCAAATATAAAGTTTTGCACGAGTCCAAATACCCAATATATTAAGTTTCATGTCTGTAGACCAAAAACTGACAAGAGTTTCATATGCAATATGTTTTTTAAATAAATATATATACTTATACATATACATAATATATATATATATATAGGAAGAGGTTTGTATTTACTATAAGCTTTTTACGCAAATATTACACAAGTATAACTTATGTAGAATATCTGCATTTACATAATTACTCGTAATAGTTAACTAAAGATGATCATCCTATTAGAAAACCTAAAAAACTAATAGGGAATTAATTAAAATCAATGTTTAAAAGAATATGCAAATTAGCTAGATCTTTTGCAGATGAATGCAATTCCACGACCCATATATAACAAAGTTGTATTTTTTCTTTTGAAATAAATAGAAAAAACGGGTTGTAATATGAATATCAATACACACAAAAATACACTAAATTTATAGGCTCATTGAAGATTTTAATAGCGGGGGTTCCCGGCGTAGCCCGGATGTTTGTAGGTGTGTGTTTGGGAAAAAAAGGTGTTAGTAGGCAGGCAGGCTCGAACTCGTGACGCGAAAGCGGAAAAGAAAGTGAAAAATGCAGATAGTTTATCGCTGCGCCATGACACGACGGGAAGTAAAAAGCGTTCGAATTTAGCGACATCAATAAAAAAGTTGACTTGCAGAGATAGATAATTAACTGAATTAGTTGACGCAGGCGCAGAAATAAACGTCTGCCTGGAGGCCAGTTTATTTATTTAAGGTTTCCCCACGATGTTATGGAAAACCAGCCCCCCCCAATAAGGGGTAACTCTGACAGTGTCTTAATGAATAGCAATTGTCTGATACGAAGGGTTTGATCCAAGCTGATTGCCTTCAAGACGTCCCGACGGCCAGGCTAACGCATTTGCTTTGATCAGTTTTGCTTTTTATACGAAAAAGACAAACACCGGGAACCAAGGATTTTATCTAAAAGTTGATCAAAATAAAAATAGAGACGATGTCCGTTTTCGAATCTGAGATATTATAATCTAAGAAGTAGAAGTGTTGTATAGCAGGGGGTTCATATTTGGATCATATATCAAGAGATGACGGGGACATGTAACGGGTACATGGAATACAAGGTTCGAGTCTCGGCTTATCCTAATCTCATTTTCCACTTACCTAATGTTCTTATTTACAAGAATAGGGGACAGCCCTTTTTCCTGTAACATTCCCATCTTTCACATTTTTAAATTCTAGTGCATATCTTCTCTATATCTATGCAACCACTTGGCTAAAAAAGATCAGATCCAAAAAAAAAAAATTTTAAAAACTCCTTTAGTCAACCCATTTTCCAACTGACTTCATAATTATATTTTTTTAGATAAGAATCTCTGATCTTCCTGTCATTTACTTTTTGGGTGTAGGGTACACCTCCTATGATTCACATCAGTTGCTTCATCCAGCCACCCTTATGCCGTAAACCCGAGGTCTAATTTTACCTCTCTCGAAATCGACTTCTTTCGTCCAAAAGTGTCCTGACCCTTTCTTTCGCCTGGGTGTTCTACTAATTAGAGCTTTGTTCCATTTTTTTAAAGCTATCTTATTTATTTTAGGACATACTCAAAGCTCATTTACTTCAAGCTTTGTGGTTGGCTTCTAATTATGAACATATGCCTTTTCATCACACTGGGATTTCCTTGCTTGTACTCTTGGAACATCGATAAAGACTTAGAAAACATCACCCTTAACTAGATAACCCCCATCCCTCGCGCCAAAATTCCTATTTTCGCACTAAATTCTAACTATGGCCCAGCTTTGTGATTTTTCTCTTTTTTCATTCCAGTAGAGATATCCCGCGTTCATACCTCTCTAAAAAATATAAGATTATATCTTTACTTTCTACGTACTTACGGTATATTCTACTTTTTTTCTCCCTTGTTCGTGCTATATGTGATTTGCCTGTGGTACTGACTCTTATAATCCTTGGTACTCTAAGGAATTCTCGTTCCCTTCAACGCCTGTCGTTTTAATTTATTGAGCCGAGACTTACAATTCTGCTCGGTGTCGTTACTTGCAGTATGCTTTATAAGCACCCAATTCCGCAGGATCCCAAATATTTTTCCCTAACAGAGGCATCTCTAATGCTGTTTCCTGACAAGCTACACTTTTTTTGCGTAAAATGTTATGGGCATAAAAAACAAAAAGCAAAAATTCTCTCTTTTGGATTATCACATCCGAAAAACTTATTTACGTAATTTTCTATTGTCCCCTCTCTCTTATTTCTAGGCCAACCATTTGCCTCATTTAACGTCTCATTTTTATTTTCCTGTGACTTGTTTCTTTCCATTTTAATTTATCTACCTAAATATGACTGAATTCCTGACATTAAAACACAATCACATTATACATACATTTAAGACGCTTTACAATATTTGTTCAACATGATAAAACATTTTCAAAAAATACATTAATACATTTAATTAAGATTTACACAAAATTATGATCAACGGTTATAACTTTTCAACGAAATTTTATTTTCTGTAATAACTTTTCAACAAAGTCTGTCAAAAACAATTGTCCTTTTTTTTCAAAAATACATGGAAAGCTGAAAAGATCAACTATGAATACAAAATGCCTTTTCATAAAAGTGCATTCGTACAGACGATAGGAGTTTGTAAAATGATATTTATACATGCTGTTTAAAAGTGCAAAACATGTGAAAATTTCTTGTTTGATTGACAGATAATTCAACAATGTCAGCTTTGCCACAAATTTCATAACAATAATGATCTTAATTTTACAACAATAATAATGACCCCAATTTCTCTACATGTTTGTATGTGTGTATTTTTAAAACAAAACAATTCATTTATCAATTCATTTTACACCAAAGGTTCGAGTCTCGGCTTATCCTAATCTTATTTTCCTGTATCTCAACTTGGCCTTTTGGTCAAGATCAAAGTGTAGTATCTGTTCCGACAGTTACTGCAAGCAAAGACCCTATGTGGGGGCGACCCCACAGATAAGACCTTGGTCAATGTAGGGGCAACCCTTCATACCAATTGTCACTATCCAGCTCCCCTACTCCCCGGGGAGTTGGTCCCCATTTCCCCTTCACTCCTCACTTTAAAAATCGGCCTTGTGCCTAATTTGCTCGGTGGGGGAGCAAATAAATACCATCTGTTCTTCAGATGCGGCACTTCCATTTCTTGTTCTCTTTCAATGGAGGAGAAATCCTTCACGACCGAGACAATTTTTATTTTTGTACCTTTTTCTTCACGTTAAAAACGACCCTGGTGTCTAACTGTCCCGTGGGGAGGCATTGTAAATAGGTACAGGAAAAGGGGGGCAGTCCTTTTTCCCGTAACATAAGGAAAAGTTCTCCAAAATGGTAATCTTGTCGAGAACCCCCACCAAAAATGCATTTCTTGGACATACAAACGCGCGCGCCCATTTGGCCTTTTATATTATAGACTAGCAGGGGTACCCGGCGTTGCCCGGGTGTTTAGAGATGTGTGTTGGGGAGGGGTAAATGAAAATACAAGAATAAGCGAAGTAATAACCCTGTTTAAATATCATTAAAAAAAAGTTACTTCTTAAAAAATCAGAAAAAAAAAATAACCAAAAAACAAAACGAACGCGATGCAAACGAACGATGTTTAAATTTCTTAAAAACGGAAAAACAAAAACAAAACAAAAAACGCAAATGTGATGAAAAAAATAAATAAAACGAACGATGTTAAAACTTCTTTAAAAATCTGAAAAATAAAAATCTGCAGAAAAAAAACGCGAAAATTGAAAAATGGCATAAATAATTCAATATTAAAACTTTAAAAATCGAAAAAAAAAATCATCTCGCATCACGATTCAAAATTACAACCTTTTGATAACAACGTCGCGCTTTAATCAACAGAGCTAAGAGAGCGTCGATAAAATTGGGTCGGTTTTTTTTTTTTTAAATATTTAAACTAATTCAAGTTCCGACGTCATTTGGGCATGCCTAAATGACGTCGGAACTTGAATTAGTTTAAATATTTAAGCTATCTCGTTGAATTAGTTAAATATTTAAGCTATCTCGTCATGAAGGAACGATTTTTGCTACCCTCCCTGTACAAAAATGACCAGTTTAGGGTGAAGGAATTAATGTTTTTGACTAATTTTCGATATTTGTTGTCCAAGATGTCAAGCTTCAAAATGATACTAGCTATTCTCGTGAAAATCCGTCGCCTCTGTCGAAAGTTTTTGCGAGACATACAAGCACACACATTTTGCCTTTTGTATATATTAGACTAAAAAGGGTACCCGGGTGTTTGGAGGTGTATGTTTAGTAAATAAAAAAAAATAAGAATAATAAGCAGGCTTGAACCCCTAACGCGCAGGAGGAAAAGTGGAAAAACAAACTGTCTTACCGATGTGTCTGTGGTTTTGACATCATGGTGATCGAAATAACGCGACATAGTGGGCGCTAGGAGTGAATTACTTGCAAAAAATGTCAGCTAAAAAAAAACAGAAAAAAAAACGACCTTCCCTGTAGAAAAGTGATCAGTTGAGGGTGAAGGAATTCAAGTTTTTGGCCAATTTTCCGATATTTGACGTTCGAAGGGTGGAGCTTCAAAATGATATCAATCTCGTAAAAATCCGTCGCCTCTGTCGGAAGTTTTTACAAAACATACATACATACATTTAAACAGACAGGTGAGATTTATATTATAGAAGATTACAACGATCAAATAACTTTCAAATCAATTTCGTAATTTTTTTCTCTTAGTGAAATATTTCATAACACTAAAGAATCGCCATCTTTTGCTTCAGCCACCTCTTCCACGAGTAATTTGATGTCGTACGAGAGTCATTATTAAATAGTAGGTAGATTTCGAAACTTTGTTTTGAATGCCATATGCAAGATGACTGGAAAGGGACTCTATGTTTAACTTAATTTGTTACTGAAAAGTTCTGGACTTATTCTGAACATTAGCAAAACCCATGACGAAAATAACATTAAATAAATATAAAAAACTCTGAGACTGAAGATCAGAGCGACGTGATCGGCAAGACATCCTTTACTCGTCAACAAGGTCCATCTGATCGGCATCCTGGAAAGCCTTCCCACTTCAGCCAACAGAACACAACAGGCAAAATGAGGGTAAATAAATATAATTGGCGCAACTAAAGATTAAACAGGGGAATAAATAGATTTAAAAAAATAGACTAATAATACGATTAGATTACAAAAAACAAAAAAAACAATCTTTTCGCACTTATACACTCGTAGATAATAATCGCATAGAAAAGGAATAAGCGAAACTGTTTTTCTTTGGATTATAACAAAGTACTAGCGAGGTGGAGGTTTTTCCCGGTTGTAAAATACGTTTAAATATATTTTAATGTGTCCAGATTTCGTATATTATAGAGTTAGGTTGGTTGCGTTTTTTTTTTGTTTTGTTTTTTTTTATTTACAGCATATCAACTCTTTTCAGGTTATTTAATGCCGAATTCAGTGATTTTGAAGCAAATTTAATAGAATTTTTTTTTTCAAGTCGGTTTCAATTTAACTCATAGTTGGGACCCTAACAAGTATTACTCCGGGTCAGAGTGGACCTGGGAGCAATGGCAATTAAATAGTGGCTCCACACTTCCCGAAGCCCGCAAGCTGGGGCCTCACTATCGGATATAGTTTAAGGTTATATGCAGGAGCTATAGAGTTATTATTTCAACAGTTAAAAGTATCTAGGTGCCATAAGCTAGAATCGAAACCGAATCTGTAGCATTCAAAGCTGGTGATATTAGCACTGTACCAACGTGACACATATAAACCGAATAAAAATTAAACCGAAATTAAGATGAATGTACAAAATGTTTAACGATATTTTTTTTCAATTTTGACCTCCGTAAAAACAATTTTGACCGGCTAAAAACCCATAAAAGAATGGGGGAGTAAGGGAACCATAGCTACTTATGAGAGTGGTAAAAATATACCAAATAATAATAGGGTAATTATAATAGTACGGAAGATAATAATAATGACAATTATAATAATAGTAGTAATAATAAAGTTGGACATAAATTAGATGTAAAATTTAATATAGAAAATAGACATCCCATAAACTGTTAAAATGAATCACCACACAGCAGCAATACACCCCTATTCAACCATAATACATATACTCCTTAATCTAAATACTATTTTAAAGACAATTTATATTCTTATATATCATACTATATATAATAAGCTTCTCCTTATTTATTTAGAATTCAATAAAGCTTCCTCCAACACTATAATTCGTCTTAATCTTTTTCATCCCTAACGAACCTTACGCTAAACGCCGCATCCCCATCATGCTACCTAGCACCTTCTGTTCTGATGAGAAGCGTTAGGCTTCGAAATGCCCTAGCATAAAGAGTTCCTTCTATCCCCCAAATTTTGCCTGTATTCCATTATTCAATAAATGATCCATTCTATATCTACCCATATATAGTTTTGTGTTTTCATTTCATTCTCTTGTTGTCCTATTATATATATATATATATATATATATATATATATATATATATATATACAGGGTGACCAAAAAAAAACGGGCCCCAACTATAATTAGGCCTCGTTTCTTAGTGTTTTGTCCAAACAAAATTTAACACAGTGTATTTTTTGTCCCAGCTCCCACTGGGGTCTTGGTATACTCACGGTCGTTGATTCTGCTATGTCCTGTAAAATAAGGGCAATCGGTGAATAAATAATGGAGATATCCCTTTTTTGGGGGGGGGTCACCCTGTATAACCAAATCTCAAACAGACCACAGGAAAATGTTTGTTTCGTCTGGGAGTCACCATGTATTAAGGCCCGAAGCTTACTCGAGGATAAAGTTTAATGAATGTAAGGTGGTAGTGTAGTAATCATTAATGGTGTAGATTGGGTAGAATTTGATTATTTATGGAAATGGCCCAACAAGAAGTTGTTTATATTGGACTTGAAGGCTACTTGGCAGTATTCAGAGAAACAGGTCAGCGGTTCAGTGTTTCATAGGCGGGCAGTTCTGAAAAAGAATCTCTCTTTATGGAACATGCGTTTGGTTTTGGCACATAAATTTCCTAAACCTCAAACACAGCACAAGAAAATGTTTACCGAAATAAACAAAAAAATAAATACTGACTCTTTAGACTACGTTACTGGACTTATTAAATGAAAGGAAATGTTTGGAACCAGTTTTAATTATAGATGTTCGATTTTACGATCATTCTATGAAATGATCCAATACAAAATAAAAATGTGAAAATACTAAAAATTAAAATACTATACAATCTCGTATGTTCAATAGATTTTTTTATTGAAACGACAGTTAAAAAAAAAAAAAAAAAAACGTCCCGATTTATCTGGCAATCTAAATACGTATCAATAATACTTTTTTTGAGGGGGCGGTATTTTTGTCCAAGAACTCCGTCTGCCGACGATCCATTTCAAAACCCATGTCCTGCCTCAAAGTTACAAATTGTGATAACGACAATACCTCCCTCCCCTCACACGCAAAGTCTTCGGATCTCGAGACACATATAGAACATAATCCTGAAGTTATACCATCGATATTTCAAACATCTTGTAGATGGGTTTCACGTTTAAAAATATTTCCATTAAATAAAAGATTTTGAATAAAAAAAAAAAAATTTAAGCTGAAAACTTGTTACTATTAGACGGTATAAAATATATGTACTATATAGATATGTGCGCTGATATGTGAAATATGTCTCGGTTGTTTTGTTTCATCGATAGAAAATGCACCAACAATAAGTATATGATCAGCTAAATGTCAAGTAATTTCATAAAAAAACGGAAAAGTTTTTAGCAGCTCAGTTAAATATATGACGATTAAATAAACAATTCCGAATAAAAAGTTGAAACAAAATGAGTTAGGTATTTGGACAATTTAAAACATTGTTAATTTACTGCCTGCATAGCAGCAGCCGAATAGCGCAACAGTTAGAAGTTCCGGCCGTCGTTTGGGTGGTCAGGTTTTGATCTTGGCTTGAGGTAGTTGCTTGTCTAGCCGCACTGATGAGCTGTGAAACAGTACTGTATGCGGATGACACACACACACATTTATTGTATAAACAATATTGGTTACACATGTGCATATATGTTTCAGTGGAATCCCAATTCAAGGTGGCCCTGTCGGTGGGGCATTAGAATACGCCGACTGCCCCCTGCAGAGAGTAAAAGTCCCTCAATGGGGGTCCTGGATATGACCTTAAACTATATCCGATGGTGAGCCCCCAGCTTGTGGGCTTTGGGGAGTGTGGAGCCACCCTTTAATTACCATTGCTCCCAGGTCCAATCTGACCCGGAGTGGTAGTACCTGTAAGGGTCCCAACTATGGGTTAAATAGAAACTGACTTGCAAAAAAAAAAAAAAAAAAAAAAAAAAAAAAAAAAATTCTATTAAAAAAGTTTTCAAAATCGCCGGATTCGGCATTAAATAACCTGAAAAGAGTTGATATGCCGTAAAACAACCAACCAACCAAGCCAATTCAAGGATAACACCTCAGACAAAAAAAAGAATCGATGGTCTGATGAGGTTTTATACTTGAATTGGGATTCTACTGAACCATGTATGCACATATGTAACCAACAATGTATACTAAACAAACTATATACCAGTTCTGTCCTGCATTGAGCACTCTAAAAAATCACGAGTTTCATTGGATTTACATCTAGGAAACCAATCGATACAACCATTATAGGTCAAGTTTATTTTTTATAAGCGATACTGTGGTGTTTTTTTTTTTCACTCCCTGTGTGCTTTAAAGGGAGAGGTTATCTGCCCTTTGTTTATATTCTAATCACCCCCCTCCACATTTTTGGGACGTATTATTTGTAACTAATTTATTATTTTAACATTTATTTATTTAAATATTTTCTATGTGCATAAAATTAAGTTATCTATAAACATGACATGTTTCGAAGTTTCACTTCGTCAGTATAGCTAAACTTAATGAGACTCGAACTCACCACCGCTCGATACGTAGCCTGATGTCTTAACATCGGACCACGAGATCAACAATTCTATGTACAGTAATGTGATTGATAATTTAAAATTCAAATTAAAAATCTGTTTCATAAGAAGGAACACAACAAAGTCAATAATTTGTACGATCGTTTCGCAAACGATGTTTTTATTGTGATAAACATGGGCAATAATTTTGATAGTTTTTTTAACAAAGTCATCAGCAAAAGTATTGGGTGGGTTTATTTATATGTAAAAGACACCATAAATGAACCTAGCATTTTTTAAGTAAGGCATCTTTTAATTGTTCGCCTTTTGAAAACCGTAATTATCGTCAAAGCATTCATTTGGATGTTGATTGTAGCTTATAAATGCACGAAATGAGTATATATATACTCATTTCTCTTAGTGGCCTTTTTTTTTCCAGAAAAAAAACAATTAAAAATTTTTCAGTATATCTGAGTTCCCTGTATACCAAATTTCAAGTCTTTAGATAAAAAAATGCGTTGAGTATATAGGTTTAGAATTTTCTTTGTTATATGTGCGTGATGATGTATGAAAACCATATATATATATATATATATATATATATATCATGTAAAATATTTCTTTGTTGTTTTCTGGGTATACCGCTACAAAAGGTTGTATGACCAGCTAAATCTCAAGCAATTTTATTTAAACGATAGACTACAAACGAACCTCAATAAGTGATATCTCAATAAGTGATATGATTTGCTAAAAAGCAGATCAACTCATGGTTCTACAAATGTTTTCTTCCTCCAGGAATCTAAAATGATGCCAATGCGAAAGTATTTTTTATAGAGTTATACAGATTTGTTGCCTCGTTTTCGCCATTTAAACTCGGGGATTTAAACCGTTGAGTTCTTCACAATTCAACAGCAAGCAACAAAAGAGAAAAGGAAAGAGAAAACTAATTTGATAATTGTTTGGCAATGAGATCAATTAACAAAAAAGAACTGCAGTTAACAGAGTATGAAAAGGTATAGGAGTTTTGATAGAAGACTAAATAAGCAGACGCAAGATTTAATTAAAGAACTTAAATATACAAACAGTACCTATATACAAATATACAAACAGTACCTATATACAAATATACAAACAGTACCTATATAGAAATATACAAACAGTACCTATATAGAAATATACAAACAGTACCTATATACAAATATACAAACAGTACCTCCTGACCCTTACTTCTGGATACGCTTTATATACATATATATGTGTATGGTGTCTAAATGCGATGAAAAGG
>NC_136505.1:100895754-100900754 GCF_053919585.1 Euprymna scolopes
TTGTTAGAGCTATTGGCCTGAAATTCAATGGATCTGAGACGTTACTTGATTGGGATTTGATGTTTGAGTTTTCAGATTTGGGGATTGGTATTATTGTGGCCTCTTTCCAGGTCTCGGGTACGTTTCCACTGGACCATATAATATTGAAAATTTCAAGTAGGTATTTCATTGAGGTTTCTGGAAGTTTTTTGAGGATTTCATATGGAATTTCATCGGGCCCTGTAGCTGGGTTATGGGATTTGGTTAGCGATTCTTTTAATTCAGGCAAGGTAAGAGGTTGGTTATATTTTTAAGTATTTTGTGATTTAAATAGAATTTTCTTTTTCTCTTCCTTTTCTCTAATCTTTTTGAATTTCTCTGTTTGTCTGTCACATGATGAAATTTTTGATAAATTATCTGCCAGGTTATTGGAAATGTCTTTTTGATCGGTGTATATTTTGTTGCCTTTAGAGATGTGGGATATTGGTGTACTACTACACTTTCCTTCTATTTTCCTCATGTTCCAAACTGTTTTCGCCTTGGTATTCACATTAATTTTGGATATATAATTTCTCCAAGTTGTTCTTTTGGATTCCTTTATGATTCGTCTGACTTTTGCTCTGTTGTTTTTGAAGAAATCCAGATTTTCGCTTGTTGGATACTTTTTGAATTTTCTCAAGGCAGCTCGTCGAGTTCTGATGGCTTTTCTGCATTCTTTTGTGAACCAAGGTTTGTTGTGATTGTTGGTTTTGGTTGTTTTCCGTATGGTATTATTTGCTATGTTTGTCAGTGTTTTAATGAAGTAGTTCAAATGGTCATCTTCATCATTCTTTTCAATAATTAATTGGTTTTCGCACTGTTCCTGGAAGTATTCCCAATCCGCTTTATGTAGGTTCCATTTGGGTGTTTTTTGTTCAGTGCTAGTACTTAGACTTTCCAGGATGATTGGGAAATGATCACTCCCACAGGTGTCATTGTGTACTTTCCAGTCATAGTCCATATATATGGAAGGATCACATAAGGTAAGGTCAATGGCGGTGAAAGTACCTGTTGCTGGATACATATAGGTGTAGTTTTGATTATTAAGGAGGCATAGATTATTTTTATTTATGTTTTCTATTTCTTTTCCTTTTTTATTTGTTTCTTTACTTCCCCATATTACATTGTGACTGTTGAGATCTCCTAGTAGAAAAAAGGGTTTAGGGAGTTGTTTTATTAATGGAGTTATCTCAGTTTCGTTGATTGTATCTTTTGGAGGGATGTATATTGAGCAAAGTGTTATAGTTCTATGTAGAGTCACTGAAACTGCAATTGCTTGCAAGTTTGTGTTTATATTTATTTGTCTTTGAGGGACTTCATTCTTCACGAGTATTGATGTGCCTCCAGAAGCTCTGTCCGTATCTTTATTTATGTAGTTGTAAGATGTGTAGTGTTTTATGTTGATGGTATTATTTTCTTTCAGAAAGGTCTTCTGTAGACAGACAAGTGCTGGGCTCATATTTGTTATTAATAATGCGAGTTCATTTTGGTTTGCTTTTATCCCTCTGATATTCCATTGTAATATTTTGTTCATCATTTGGAATTGTGTTCAACTTCCATCGTCTCCAATCCCTCAAATCTATTTTCTGTCGGAGTCCCTGTTCGAGATATAGATCGGGATCTTTCTTTTCCTGTTTTTGTTTGTTTTTTTTTTGTCTGGGAGGATTTTTGATTCTTTTCTGGCTTGTGATGTGTTTGATGGTTGTTCGGTCGTTTTTGTAGAAATGGTTTGTGGTTCAATAGTGTCTTTACTTAATATTATCCTTGGATTGGTTGCAGACATTGCACTATTCATTTTCCTCATTTCTTCTAATAGTTCTTTCATTTCCTTTATTAGTTTGCTTAGGACATCAATTTTCTTGTCAGTTGTATCCGTTACATGTATATGACCATTTTGATTGTTGATTGGAGTAGATTTTTTAGTTGCATCTGCATATGTTTTAGTTTCGATGATTTTCCTGGCCTCTGGGTAGGATATATTTTTTATATGTTTTAGTTTGGTCACTTCTTTTTCTCTTTTCCATATTTCGCAATATCTAGAGCCAGCGCCATGGTTTCCCAGGCAGTTGGCACACTTGAAATCTTTTCTGCAGTCAATGTGTGGGCCGCTTTCTCCACATCTTCCACACACTGGTAATCGTGTGCACCGATCTTGATGGTATCCAAACTTCTGGCACTTGAAGCATTGGAGGGGGTTTGGAATATAAATTTCTACATTTATTTTCATATATCCAACTTTCACTTCTTTGGGTATGGTGAGGGAATCAAAAGTTAGTATATATGTATTGGTATCGATTTTCTCACTGTTTTTTTTTATTTGAACTCTGCGAACATCTAACACATTCTGTTTCTGTAAGTTTGTCCTGATTTCCTCCAAGGGACAAAGTGCAAGTTCGTGGCTTTTCACTACTCCTTTGCAGGTATTTAGGGTTGGATGTCTGTAGCATTTGACTTTGATATTTTCAAATAATTTTAGTTTCAATATTTCTTTAGTTTGTTCTTCGTATGGGTTTCAATTAGTAGGCTGCCGTTAAATTGTTTTTTAATAGACTTTGGTTTTAGAGTTTTAAGATTTTTTTCAGTTTTAAAAGGTGATAGTTTGCTCAAAGGAGTTTCCTCCATTGATTCTATTACTACGAACGTTGAGTTCCTTGGTTTTATCGTCTCTTCGTCAGAGCTACTGATGTCAGAGACATCAGAGTGGGTTCTCTTTGGGTGGTTGGGTGGTTTTTGGGAGGAATAAGCCATATATTTTGTTTTCTTTTTTCGTCATCTTTGTTCCCCACCCACCTCGGAGTCCTATTTGGGAAGATCCTGGGGGGAAACCCATTCGCCCAGCCTCTACAGGGATACAATGATGATATAACCGACTTTGGTGGTATCATAATGATTATCTGTTCTCTCTTGATATTGCTATGGGATCTGTAGCAATCCTGAGGGGTTTACAGCCTCGTCATCGATATTCACACCTAATCGATTGACCCTCAGCCACCGCTTTCCATCATATATTAGGGAGTAGGGTTATTTGTGGGAGAGGGGGGGGTGTTGTATTAGTAGTGAGTTTTTGGAATGGGCAATATATGGTGGGGCTTGGCGTGACTGGCCGATTGGTCGGATCGGGCCTCTCCGACCGCCCGTCTAATCGAAGTAAGGGCCAAAGTAATGTGTTGCGGTGCTTAAACTTCTATGTCTCCTGGTTTAGGTTCGCTCAATCACCAGGATCACGTCCTAAGACTTTACGGGTAGCAACCCACGGCTAACTGGTTGCCCCATTGAGGGAGTTTTACCCTCTGCAGGGGGGCAGTCGGTTTGTTCTCATGCCCCACCGACAGGGCAAAAAAATAAATAGATAAATAGATAATTTAATAGAATATATTTGTTTTCTTTTTCTTTCTTTTTTTGTTGTTTCTTTTCCTTTTTTAAATCTGTTTCTATTTAACCCATAGTTGGGACCCTAACAGGTACTACCACTCCGGGTCAGGGTGGACCTGGGAGCAATGGCAATTAAGAGGTGGCTCCACACTCCCCAAGCCCGTAAGCCGGACCTCACCATCGGATGTAGTTTAAGGTCATATCCAGGACCGGGAGTAAGATAGTAAAAAATAAATAAAAATAGGGAGGGAGATAGGCTGTTGTTTTTGTTTTTGGTTTTGCAGAACATAATTAAGTTTTACAAAAAAGATCAGAAAACAAAAAAAACGTCAATGTAGGTGCATTTCGTCTCAGGAAGCCACAGGGCAGCCTGATCTGGTAGCACCAGTATATAAATAAATAATATATATATAATATATACTACATATATATATATAAATAATATATATATAATACATATATATAAATAATATATATATAATACATATATATATAAATAATATATATATAATACATATATATATAAATAATATATATATAATACATATATATATAAATAATATATATATAATACATATATATATAAATAATATATATATAATACATATATATATAAATAATATATATATAATACATATATATATAAATAATATATATATAATACATATATATATAAATAATATATATATAATACATATATATATAAATAATATATATATAATACATATATATAAATAATATATATATAATACATATATATAAATAATATATATATAATACATATATATAAATAATATATATATAATACATATATATAAATAATATATATATAATACATATATATAAATAATATATATATAATACATATATATAAATAATATATATATAATACATATATATAAATAATATATATATAATACATATATATAAATAATATATATATAATACATATATATATAAATAATATATATATAATACATATATATATAAATAATATATATATAATACATATATATATATAAATAATATATATATAATACATATATATATATAAATAATATATATATAATACATATATATATAAATAATATATATATAATACATATATATATAAATAATATATATATAATACATATATATATAAATAATATATATATAATACATATATATATAAATAATATATATATAATACATATATATATAAATAATATATATATAATACATATATATATAAATAATATATATATAATACATATATATATAAATAATATATATATAATACATATATATATAAATAATATATATATAATACATATATATATAAATAATATATATATAATACATATATATATAAATAATATATATATAATACATATATATATAAATAATATATATATAATACATATATATATAAATAATATATATATAATACATATATATAAATAATATATATATAATACATATATATAAATAATATATGTATAATACATATATATAAATAATATATGTATAATATATATATATAAATAATATATGTATAATATATATATATAAATAATATATGTATAATATATATATATAAATAATATATGTATAATATATATATATAA
>NC_136505.1:100905754-101000754 GCF_053919585.1 Euprymna scolopes
CAGGAAATTGCAATAGAGTGAAACATTTTATGGAAATAGTATAGAGAAGCACATTTAATATCATGCTTGGACCTGACCTACGTGAATATAAGTAGGCCTGTGCAATAGAGCCTTGTGATATGCTGACGTCGCAGAATTAGGTAATTGACGATAAATACCCATTACGAAAGATGGTCATTTTCTGTTTTAATTATCAAAGAAATTGCTGGGTAATTTATAAAACTGGCCCCCAAAAAATATGACTTCTTTTTTTAATGATAAAAAATTATTTGTTATTTGAACATGGGCAGTTAAGAGTAAATATTTTGTGGAAAAACACGTAAATTTTATATTTTAAAAGTGTTTTGAATTAATTCAGACGTCACATTTATTTTTGTTTAACAGTAACTATTTTTCAAACAATTTTTAATTTAAATGACTTAAAATCATTTTTTCTTGCGAATACAAATATGTTCACGTATTATCTTATAAATATATAGTTTTTTGGTACTTGTGCACTTATTGAACCAAACTAGAAAAATAACGTTATTTAGAAAACCATTCTTAACTTGGGGAGAGGATCGTGTTTTGTAACTATTCTGTACTGCATCTAACAAGTTAAAAGACATCGTAAAACTTTAATTTAACTTGAAAATATAATTTGAAGATAGTGCGGTTGATTAAGTGCACAAGCATCATATTTTCTTATAGCTTAAAAAAAATTGTTTTGTATTTTAAAAATATTTTTTGTTTATATTTAAATTATGTGTTTAAATTTAAGAGGTTAAGTATTTATCATTCACTTTTTTTTTATTTAAGTATGTTTCGTTCAAATTTCGTTTATTGCTATTCAGTTTTTACGGTATTTAACTCTATACTCCTTCAAATATACGTAATTGTACATCCACAATCATTTTTTATTAATATTTTCTTTATATTTCTTTGTATTCTACAATCATTTTTTTCTTTCGAATACAGAAAATATATTAAATTCTTTTTCTTGTAAATATATATTTTCTTAGAATCTAAAATGTGATTTTTGTTAAAAAAAAAAATAAATAAATAAAAAAAAATAAATAAAAATAAAAATTTTAAAATGCTTTTATTAAAACAAATATTTCTTTGTATTTACATTTAAGATGTTCTCCTTAAAAATTATTTATCATTCGTTTTTTATTTGTTTGTACAACTTCAGTTTTTACGGTAATTAATTCTATACTGCTTCAAAACATGCGTAATTTTACATCTATGATTATTTTTTAAATAAAATTCAGTTACATTAACAACTGAATAGTGTTCCTTTCTGTTATTTAATGCATTTTTTTAAATAAATAAACGAATTTTTGTCTTTAAAATTTACGAAGCAATGAAATGTTTAATTTTAACACAGAAACGTTTTCCTTCTAAATTCTTGTTTTTTTTATTATTGAAATGGTTCACTTAATATCAATCGTGTTCATTTTTAATGCAATTTTAAAGTTTTCTTATGATTTTGTATAAAGCTTCCAGTCATCGGTAATCTTAACTGTTCCACAGATCTTGCGTGTATGTACCTCGTGCATGAGATCATATTTTAGAGACTAAGTACCTAATTATGAAGACCATGGCTGGGTGTACTGAAAATATCATTTAGCAGAATTATAATTTAATGACAGACGTACAACTGGCCTGAAAAAAAAACAAACACGGTTGATTGAAACAGAAATACTTACAGAAATCAAATACTTGGTTTTCTTAAAACTACTTGCAATGGTTATAAAATGAACCTGAATTTGGACTAGAGTACAAGGAATAACAAACAGTAGGATTAGGTGGATTTCAGTTAGAAACAAGTGAAGCAGGCATGGTGAGTTCAAAGTGAACGAAGCATAAAAAAATGATAAAGTTCAGCATTTGCCCCCCCCCCTATTTAGCCTCAAAAGTCCCCAGGATACGTCAAATCTTGGTGAAAATGAACAAACGGTGCAGTTTTAGGCATCAGCATACGTAAATTTGAGTTGCACCATGCAAAAAAAAAAAAAAAAAAAATGACCAAGTTCATTTAGCCCCAAAAGTCCAATTATAATTAAATTTAAGTTCAGCACCATGCAAAACTGCTAAATAGACATACAGAAAATTTTGGACAAGTATGGTAAAATTGTCCCAAAAATGGAGTGTTTTTATTAGCCCTAAAACAGCCCCTGCGGCACACCCAAGAATTATCGCGACAAACAATATTATATAGAAATCAGTTACAACTTTTCAGAAAGTTTATAAAAATCCAAAGCATCATTTTTTTTTTTTTTTTTTTTAATAAGCACAAAGTGTCAATTATAGCTATTTTAACCCACCAGGCACCCCTTGGGGGGCAACCGTAGTTTTCCCGGAAAATCCGTTCTGTTACTTCTTTACTCATATGTTTATGCAAAATTTTTAAAAATTCCAAGGCATAATTGAGAAAAGTGCGGATAGACGAACGGACAAGGGTGAATTTACAGGTTCACCCACCTTTTGTTGGGGGTGGGGGGGTGCAAAAATAAGATTTTCTTTGTTGTGAGGTAGAAATATACGGTGTGGACAGAAGTGCCGGCCACTGTATTCTTCCGTTTACAGCTGAATTGGCCCAGTGGGGATACATGTCCATTCCTATTTGCTTTAATCTATGTACCAATCCTAGAAATTATTCAAACATTAGTCTAGCGAAAATCATCGTCATCAATTTTATCTACCCATCATGTGTGCCCAAAACTAAACGTAAATTCCATGAACAAAGTTTATTTCCGAAAATTGCCTGCCTGTTTTTTTTACCTGACTACAACATCTTCCTTTTCAAGTCCAATGTCAACAAGTTTTTGTTGAGCCATCCTCTTAAATTTTATCCAATTTTCACCACTATCGATCTTTAGATCGTTGACTCACCGACCCTCTGACATACATAAACCTTTATCATCCTTGTTAACCGTTATCAGCCGGTATTATTCATGCCTTGATAAGCGGTGACTGCCTTTTAAACAAGGCTGATAGCCGTTAGTCGCGTGTTCTCGTGTAATGAATGAATGCGTGAATGCAGGATTGACATGAAATTCTTAAAGACAAACTAAAGAATGACCGGAAAATAGGCTTAAATGACTTAAATAAAAAGTAAATGACTTAGAATGACTTTAATGAACTTAAGGATGAATTGAATGACCTTAAGAATTACTTGAATGCTTAAAAAATAACTGGAATCCTTCAAAAACAACTTGAACGATCTGAAGAATGACTTGAATGGCTTTGAGACTGACTTGTTGTAAAGTGGGTGATCATTTTACATTTAAAAAATACAGAAATGTTATCCCCCACTTTATATCACAAAAATTATTTGATTTAGGAAATTTGAAACGTTATATTAGCTATGTGGCCAAGGCAAAGTTACCAACATAACTACAGCATGTAAGAACAGATACTACACTTTGAGATATTTTTTTATTCACAGAAAAAAAAATGCAGTTGGGAAAATGAACAAAAAACTTAGGCACAAGGCCAACTCAAAAAGAAGGGGGGTGAAGTTGGTTGATCCATCTCGTCTCTGTTGTAAATTTTAAATGATTTTTCTCTCGGCCAGCATCTTTTATCATGGTTCCCCCTTTAAATTTGTATTTATGTGTGTGTGATGGGAGAGGCATGTTCCTACTTAAACCCAATTTTAAAACATTTATATCAAAAAATACAAAAAGGATAATATTAATAAAATTTCAAGGCCAAGAAAATCTTAAAAAGTAAAGAACAGCATCTATTAACAGACCTTTGATCTTAACCAAAAAGGCCAAGCACAAAAGTATGACGGACAGACAGACCGACCGACGGAGTGACTTATAGAGTCGCTTGCGCGCGACTAAAGACACGTGATCGTCTAAGTTTAGCGTAGAAAATCGACAATTTCGTCCATGTTTTTTTTTTTGTTTTTTTATCGATGCGCGAACATGAAAATATTTTGCAATAATTTGTTTGAACACTTGAAAAATATACTGCCGGCAGGGAATGTAATTCCGCGTTTGTTAGAAATTATTTTATTTATTTTGTTGTTTACTAGTTCTCGACTGTTAGCTATTACGTACTTTACCCGAATTATATAGTAATATTTTATTGGAGAAGTATAAGCAGGCTCCTTCAGTTTTAGACTATGGATACCCACGAAGGGTTGCTTGTGCGTGAAATTTTTGTGGCAGGAGGTGCGCAATCTCCAACCACACCTCTTCTGAGACGACATTGTTAAATACCAGTGGTAAGTAAAGTACAGGACGACTGGGAACAAATGCAGAGATAAGCAGAGAGCACATACAGCACCTAGAATTCCGAAATGGTCACCCATCTGGTACTAACCAGGCTCAACGTTGCTTAACTTCGGTGATCTGACGAGAACCGGCGTGACAACTCGATTATGCCGTATATCGGAGAAGTATATCAAATGAAATTCGGCTTTAAGAATTCCATTGAAGATACTCTGAGTTTAAACGGTCTTGTCACTCACATCGCGCGCAATCATGTCGGTATCTTTTCGTTTTTATTTTAGTTTTTTGTATTGCCTATCTGACAAAAGGTTAGCAGTGTTGTTAAATAATGACGTGTTTTTTGAGTGGATTAAGATAAAAAAAAATAAAAAAGAATAACGGCTTCTTTGGGGGGGGAGTGAAAGCAAGCCTCGTTTTTATTTTTTTTATTTTTTACGAGAGTACCCAGCGTACTATAAACACCCCAACCTCACCATGTTAAGAACGGCTTTCGAGGTTGGGGTGTTTATTCTGAAGGCCGTTCTTAACATGGGGAGGTTTATCCCTAACCGTTCTTAACATACGCTATGTACTCTCGTCAAAAAAAAAAAAAAAAAAAAAAAAAAATTCAAAACACCTGTAAACCTTGAAGTCAAAACGAGGCTTACTTTCCAAAAAAGATGTCGCCATTTTTTTTTTAATCCGCTCGAAAAAGAAAAAGAAAAAAAAACTAAATTTTTGAGATTAAATAAAAAGCAATAAAAACTACTTGAAAGCACAAATGAGCCAGGTAGAATTAACTTTTATTGACTAAGGTGCCATGTATTTCATAATATAATATATATAATATATAATATAATATATATAATATAATATATATATTCGTTTTAGTCGTCTGTTGGGTAATCTGCTAAATTACCGACTAGGTATCCATAAAATTAGTTTTTTACGCTGGAGTTTACTTTATTGCTGGAGGGTACCCTACTAAAGAAAGCCGATGGGGTTGCTCAGGCACTTTTATAAACCATAATGCTCTTTAACAAATGACGTTGTGTTCAACCTCCTCCACATGAGGTATATAAATACATGCAAAACCATGTGAGGACTTCATTATTTTTTTCCTCATCGTTCCCCGACAAAATAAATAAAGGGTATCACAGTATCTAGAGTAAGTCCCGGAAAAGGTAGAAACTATACGATTTGAAAGTGATTTCATTTGAAAATGATTTAAATTTTTTTGGAGAGACTAAAAAGTTTTATAACCCTTAACCTACCTAAAGCAATCACATTTTTATTATCTTCCGCTGTTTCTATTTTCGTGCCTTCCAAACATTCTTAATTCCCGTGGTCATTTGAAGAAAGATTTAAATCGAATTTTTAAATATCAAATATTTTAAGAATAAATCCAAGTTTTATTTCAATAGCTTAAATATGAAAAATATATATATATATATATATAAAAAGAGACGTGTGCAGAATAGCGTACTATCTAACAGATTAACCAACAAATGACTACAACGAATATATATAAGAAATACATGGCACCTCGGTCAATAAAAGTTAATTTTCCACCTGCCCGGCTCGTTTGTGTTTTCAAGTAGTTTTTATTGCTCTTTAGTTTTTCCGAGCGGATTAAAAAATAAATAAAATAAAACATGGCGACATCTTTTTTGGAAAGTAAGCCTCGTTTTGACTTTAAAGTTTACAGGGGTTTTGAATTTTTTTTTTTTTTTTTTTTTTTTTTTTACGAAAGTACATAGCGTAATCTCGGCTTTAGAAATAAACCTCCCAAATCTCCATGTTAAGAACGGCTTTCAGAATAAACACCCTCCAACCTCGAATTCCAGAGTTCCGCCGAAAATTAGACATGCTAAGGATAGACGATAAATAGCTTAATATGAAATAAAGGCGATTACAGATACTTTAATAAAATTAAAACAAAAACAATTTTTTTTTTGTAAGGATAAGGTCTTTAGAAAATTAATTTATTTGTACAGTCAATCTCGAATATTAAAAGAATCCAGAGTCACTCTCAAAAGTTACTGAACGAGTTAGCGATTTGAAAAATAGCATTTTACTTTTTTGAGAGGTTAAACTTGTTTAAACATGACTGAAGCCTTTGCGTGCTTATCAGAGGCGACGGATTTTCACGAGATCAGTATCGTTTTGAAGATCGATCCTTCTGACGACAAATATCGAAAAATCGGCTAAAAACATTAATTCCTTCATCCTCAACTGGGCACTTTTCTACAAGGAGGGGTCGCTTTTTTCACCGATATTTTCGAAAGCCATCCCCTTTTTTCGATTGATGGGCTTTAATTTAAACATTCGCCACTTCCGGTTTGGAGATGGGCGCAACAGCAAAGACGTCACGCACTTTTTCACGTTGTTTTCCTCCTTCGCGGTACGGGTTCCAGCCTGTCTGCCTACTATCACTTTTTTTTTTTTTTTTGCTCAACACACCTCCAAAACATCCGGGCAACGCCGGGCACCCAGGCCAGTATACGAATAAAAATAATGTCTGTTCGTTTGCCCGATTTTTTTTTTTATTTATTTTGTCGATTCCAAATCGTAAACTGCTTCGGTTGGGTTATATGTTCAGATTTAATGAAACAACACAAAATCGACCCGACGGTAGCTTTGTTTCTGTCGCACAAAAGAATAGTCCTGTTCATACGAAAGAAGTCTAACCTCCCAGGCTTTACTTTCTCTGAAGTGGACTTCGCAACTAAAAAAAAAAAAAAAAAAAAAAAAAAAAGAAAATGCTGACGGGCTTGCTCAGACAATTTTATAAACCAGAGTGAATTCAACGAATGCGTTGGCGTTTTTAGAAGTCTCACTTGACCTTGTATCTAACCACCTCCACATGGGGTATATAAACATTCGAATGCGAAACCATGTAAGAATTTCATTATTTTACCTCATCCGCCAAAGTAAATAAAATAGATTTATTGCGGAGGAAATTATTAGACATTTTTAACTCGGCGTGCGGGCGTTTTAACATCTAGTTTTATAAAACGTGACGAAATATTACCTTCTGAACAAAAGAGGAAGGTCAATTTCAGTTTTATAATTTCTGTTGCAAAAAAAAAAAAAAAAAAAGGGGGGTGTTCTTTCAGTCGAGTTTTTGCATCAAACCTCGAAATTCTGTCAATACTCGAGACAGACCCGTAAGTAGTAAAATCATCTGGGTACCCACTCGTTATAAGTACTGAATAATAAAAAAAAAATGGTGTAATGGATTTGGCCCGAAATGACATAGGTTCTTTCAATCCTGGACAACACCGGAGTTTACAAGCAGGTTATTTTAAAAATAGAGATTACCTAAAACTGACAATAGTTAAATGATCCATCTCCCCTTTTCATGTAAAGGATGGAGTTTATAAATAACGCTATTTAGAAACCCATTATTAACGAGAAAAGGGAATGAAAACTAAGATTGCTAAAACAATAGAAATCCGTAAAGAAACTAACTTAATATCGAGTAAATAAACGTTTATCATCAGTCGAAGTCTATCATTTCCACAGAAACTCAAATTAAAATTTAATAAAATCGAGATCTTCGCAGGACTCTACAGCTTTCTGATAGCAGAGAGACACTTATATCCGGGTTTTATTGTACATTAACACGGACTACAAATTTGGGACTAGAGAAAATCTTATACCCGTGTCAAATGTCTGGGTTACACTCATAAGAACAAGTAGTTAAAACATGTTGAAAAAAATGTGGAAAAATTTAAACATAAAGGAAGCACAAAATAAGTGGATAGTCCTTAATCCGCGGCATTTCGAAGAAATATTTTCCTTCTCATCAGAGGGTAGGAATTAGCAAAATGCGGGATCGGATTTTGATTGCAAAAGTATTTGATGAAACTACAAGCAAGTCATAGATCTTACTTGATAACAAATAGTGAAGCGGAGGGAATAGGGTGAAGAAAAAAGTGAAATATATATATATATATATATATATATATATATACACACACACACACGCATGATAAAATTTTATATTCCAAATTTCAAGATGTTAACTATAAAATTTGGAATATAGAATTCTGTCAGTTTGTTATATGCTCTGTATTTACATTAAGCTTCATACGTTAAAGAAATGATATAAATAAAAGGTGAATTATTGAATAACCACCATGTCGCATATAGCACACTTATTTAATAGTTCATTATTTTACAGTGGTTCGAAATAAAGTTATTACCGAGCGTTTCAAACACTGAATTCATTTTTATATCTTAATACTAACATGGGTGCCCGGCATTGCCCAGGTGTTTGGGGGGTGTATGCTGAGCAAAAAAAAAAAAAAAAAAATTTTTTTTTACATATTACCCCTATTATGACCTCTTAACATTTGTTTTGGACTCAAATCAAGTTATTAAGTTAGATCCATGTCCAAGGAACCTAGATCTAAAATTTCAAGTGTTTAGACCCAAAATTGTCGGAGAAGTTTGGTAGAGTTCTCAAAGGTCAAATCGTTGAACTTTGAGTCCTTAACAGCCAAAGTTCTGGCCGAAACCGATCAGATTCCCAAATCTCGGTACTCTGTATATAAAATTTCGAGTCTATAGACTAAAAATTGAGAGTTATTGCATAGGGAAATGTACACAGACACGTTCACTTTTAAAGATATATAGATTGTCTTAACACTAAACGTCACTTAAAGAAACATTTAAAATATTAGTTTCTACCCGTTTTATATAAGAAAAATCCAATCTAACATTTAAAGTTTAAATATAAAAATGGTTTCAAAAACTAATCCGATTTACCTGAAATGACATCACTTTTTGCCAAGAACAAAAAATAAAACGTTAGTATTTTCTGTAAGTATTTTAGTTGAAATATAATGTTCATTTTATTCCGTTTTGAATGAATTTCAAAATCATGTTTTCGGTCGCCATGTTGATTACTATCTTCTCCGCACGACAGTAGACGTTAATAATATAGAAACCTTTCTTAAAAACTGTCAGATTATACATGGCGGTGCTAGTACACTTGATCCGCGCTGTTTTTAAATAGTATTTTCACGATTAAAGTTTCATGATATATTTATTAAATTGTGAGGTTAAAGTACAGAATAGGTACAAAACACTCCTTTCCTAATGTTAAGAAAAGCTTTCTAAATAACATTATTGTTTCAGCACGGATCAATAAGTGCACTAGTACCTACATGACTTTTAACCTTTCTTCTAATCCTAATTCGGATGACAATAGGAAAAAAAATTCTTACTCTTTGCCTTGTTTATTTGCTCCCTTTAACTTTTTTGCGATGGGTCGGCCATTTTGTTTGCGTTATTCAACTTTCTGCAGCCATTTAAACACAATTTCACTACTTTATTATCAACAAAATAATATTTCATTATTCTGCTTGCTGAAATAAAATATCACATTTAACTGGAAACAAAGTCTTAGCAATTAAACAAACTATTTCAAAGAACATTTAAAATCAAAAAAATATTTTTCATCTAACTTAGATTTCGAATTTAAATATGAAAATCATTTACCTATGATGGCGTCACGTATTTCGGAGTATAAAAAAAAACGTGTTCCCTTGCTTCCGTTTTTGTTTTTTTAAAGAATTGCCAATGGTCACTTTTAAGTTTACCGGTACAACATTTTGATGTCTGATCACAGTCCCGCATAAAATGAAACATTTCGAAATAACAATACAGAAAAACAATATTCAAAAGTCTTCGCTATTTTAATATGATTTTTTATAGAAAGGATTTATTATTTGAAAAGATAGTGTCAAATTATTATTTTTTTAATTTTTTCCTCGTGCCTATAAACGCTAGAAAAAGACTTGATATTGTTCGGGATTGGATTAGACACAATATGTTATTACCATCTAGTCCATAACTCCCTATTTTACATTTTAATACGTGTACAATATTTCAGTTGAACATTTTAACCTTAATTTTAAATTGATTGTAACCTGATATAAATTAACTAACTAACCCTTACCTAAATTATGTTCTTTCTTGTTTGTTTTTTGTTTTTTTGTTTTTTGCTTCTTTTAGAAAAAAAAAACGGATCGGTTCGGTTCAAATTCGGTAGAATCACCTTCATTCTTATATTTAAAAAATATGGATAGTTGGAACCAGTAGATTAACTCAGCATCGATTAGGTAGAAACGGATGTTAGTACAGTGTAATTTATTAAAATAAATTTCGATAAATACACTATTCATCACACTAAACTAGGAAGGTGGCTTTGGTAAAATAAATAACGAAGTGAACTGACGATTCTGTTCCATAATACTACATTCACTCTGGATGTTTGCAACCTTCATGTAGTCCCGCCTTAAAGTACCCGATTCTAGAAAGAATAACGAATACTAATGCCACCAGGAAAATCAAGAAAGTAAAAAACGTCGTACCGTGTTGAATTATACGAATTTACATTTTAAATCCACTCAGGGCACACTCGGCGTTTTTCTGATATACACGATGAGCGCTGTATACCATTGCGTTAAACTCTGAACCCCTTATTTACATTTCTATTTTTATTTTATTATTTCTATAAAATTTAAGTTAAAAGCTAAAAATAAAGTAAAACGCCGTATTCCTTTTCATCTTATGTCAAGCGCGAACGCAGACCCCAACGATAATAGTGTATAACCTTATATAAAAATAAAATGTACTTATTTAAATGCTGAGGGAAATGCAGGTTCAGAATATATACGGTCATCAGAGTCAGCATCAATTAGATTGAAACGGATGTTAGTACAGTTTTTTTCCAAAACTATTTTAGTTTATCGAGGCTTGATTAACATTTCAATCAACGTATTTTAATGATTGTTTTTATCGCGTACTAGCCTGGGTGCCCGACGTTGCCCGGTTGTTTGGAAGTGTGTGTTTAACAAAATAAAAAGTAGTAGCAGGCAGGCAGGCAGGTTCGAACTCGTACCGCGAAAGAAGAAAAGAACATGAAAAAAACCTGACTTGTCGTTGCTGTTGCGTCCATCGTCATACCGAAAATGGCAATGGTTTAAATTAAGGCTAGTCAATTGAAAAGAGGGGATGACTTTCGAAAATATCAGCGAAAAAAGCGAACCCTCTCTGTAGAAAAGTGCCTAGTTGAGAGTGAAGGAATTAATGTTTTTAGTCAATTTTTCGATATTTGTCATCCGAAGGATTGAGCTTCAAAACGATACCGGTTTCATGAAAATCCGTTGCCTCTGTCGAAAGTTTTAGGCAGACATACATATATACATACATTTAAACAGACAGTTGAGATTTATATTATAGATGAGCGCGTGGAAAAAATATCAGCAAGAGCTATAAGACAGCTGGCTTGCAAGGATATTAACAGCAGTAGCCAAAAAAAGCACATATTCAAAGTTTATATATGTGAGAAAGAGATTTAAAATGAAATAATTACTTTTGGTTGATTTTCAAGAAAGAAGAGATAATGTAATCGCGAAAAAAAAATTCTTGCAAATAATAAATAAATTCTAAACGAGCGGAATTTGAAAGCATTTAAAGTCGTTTGATCGGCTTAACATCTTAGCAAATAAAAATGTATTAAAAAATTAAACGTTTTGCATGTTATTCGCATCCAATCCAATCAATATACAAAGTTAGGTTGATGTAACAGAGTGAGAACGCGCGTATGGCGGCTGCATGCAAATACCGAATCGTGTACAAAATGACGTCACAGCAATGGAAAAAAAGAAAAACATATAAAAAAAAAGTGTGCGCAGACCGACAATGACACGATTACGACAAGATTTGTTCGGGAAAGTACCCAGAAATAAATGTTGTTTCAACAGCAAAAAGTGAGTCGAGTTATTTATTTTCTTGGTTTCCTTTGCGACGGAGTTTACAACGTGTTGAGTCCCCAGTACCTACATGTTTACGCCTGTGTAAACGTGTATTACATCACATGATAATTTGGCGCCGTCCGCTTAGGCCTTTACACAAAAAGGGTTCAAAATGAAAACAAGTTTCCACGAAAGAATGAAGTCGTAAAGAAAGGGTTTAACACCGGATTAGGTCGAGGTGGAGACTTTAAGAAAGTAAAAAAGGACTAACCAAACTGAGAGGGAAAACTTGAAAGAAAAAGAATTGCACTATGCTGTGATATCGTTCGATTTTGTTTGGGTTTTCTCTTTTCTGCTCTAATTTACCTTGTATAGAACGTAATTTAACCATCAGAAGTTTGTGGCTGGCTTGAAATTTTACATAAAGTGTATTCAGACATAAGACAAGCTTTTTAATTGGTTTTAGGCCGCAAATTTAACTGCCAAGGGGTCAAAGTTCAAAAGATTTGACTTTTGCGATCTCTAGCAAACTATTAAGCCAATTTTGGGTCTAAACATTTTAAATTTTTACATAAAGGGTATTCAGACATGCAGCAAGCTTTTTAATCAGTTTTTGTGCGAAAATTTGGCTGTTAAGGGGTCAGAGTTGAAACAGTTGACCTTTGCAGGCTCTACTATACTCCTCCGAGAATTTTGGGTCTAAACACTTTAAACTTTATATGTAGGTTACTTGTACATGGGTCAAACATTTTAATCAATTGTGATGGATGGCTCTCGTCTGGGTGAGGCCCCGTGTTTTGACAAGCTTCTGGGTTTGACCTTTACTCCTGATCTGAAATGGAACACGTACATCAAGTCTGTTGCCAAGGTCGCTGGAAAGATGGTGGGATCCTTCTACCGCTCCAGAAGATATCTCACTACTGATGCAATTCTCTATCTATATAAAAGCCAAGTACGTCCAAGGATGGAGTACTGTTGCCATATCTGGGCAGGAGCTGCTAAAAACAGCCTATCCTGCCTTGACAGAGTACAAAATAGACTTCGTGGCTTATTAGGGGATGCCCTTTTCTCTACCCTGCAACCTCTCTCCCACAGAAGAGACGTTGCGAGCCTATCCTTGTTTTATCGTTATTTCCATGGCAGGTGCTCGTCTGAACTCCAATCTCTGGTCCCCCCTCGCCAATCTTTCACCAAAAACATCCATCTAGCTGAATCCACTGTGAAAAATTTTCCCCACTCTTTATCTGTGCCTAAATCAAAACGCGGATTCCATGAACAAAGCTTATTTCTTAGAACTGCACGCCTGTGGAACTCTGTTCCGTCTGCCTGCTTCCCTCCGGACTACAACTTGGATGTCTTCAAGTCTAATGTTAACAAATTCCTAATGAACCGCTTCCTTAATTAAACACTTCATCAAATCTCCACACTAACGTAAAGTACTTGCAATAGCCCTTATCCCTGAGTGGCTTCTGGGCCTTGATAAGTGGTGATCACTGTGTAAAACAAAAACAGTTGATTTGAGCCCAAAACAACAAATGTTAAAATGTAAAATTGGGGTCAAAGTTAAAAAAAATTGAACTCTGGCGTTTCTACCAACTTTTCTCCATTGTAGTTAAGGAAGCGTATTATATAGAAATATTCACACTTTTGAATATATACATATGCACATAAAGTTATGAACAGTACATAGGGCCAGAGTAAAGCTGGGCTGAACTGCTAATATAAACTGACTATATTGCTAAAATAAAAAAAAAATATCCTGTTTCAGTTTGGTCAATATGCGTACACAGTATCACCAAACAGCAAAGACTATCCATTAACATGTTCATTTAGCCTTTTCCCGATCTGCCTAGCTTTATAATATATTGTTAACATTTAAAACTTTAATTTTTTACAACAAAGTATAAATATTACCGCACTGATTCATGCAATTTCTAAAAAAAAAATCAATACATTCTCGCTACTGTAAGAGTTAATTGTTTCCCCTTTAAACGTATTAAAGTCTTTTCTTTAAATGTTTGGAGTAATACTTTGGAATTCTTTTTTTTTTTTTTTTTACAAATGAAATATAACATAGGAATAAATAAAGGAAGGAATTTCTGATGGGGGAACAAGAAAAATGGTGACGTGAAAGGGATAAACAGACTATGCATTGGAATATTTTGTGTGTAGTCATGTTTTGGTTTGAACTTATGAGTTTGTTCTTGTTTTTATTAGGCTTGGGGCGGGTTTTAAATTCTTATAAATTCTTCCACATATGAACAGGGCGCAGATGCGCGTATGGCGGTTGTATACAAATGCCGAGCCGCGTGCAAAACGACGTCACAGCGATGAAAGTTAAGAAAAAGATATAAAAAGGAGATAAGGAGCACGTTCGAGATGATAACAATCACGTTTTATTCGGGAATGTACCTGGAAATAAATGTCGTTCTTTTTACAAAAAAGTGAGCAGAGTTATTCATCGTCTTGGTCTCCTTTGTGACTGGGTCTACAACGTGTTGCGTCCCGAGTGCCTACATGTTAACACCTGTATAAACGTGTACCACGTCATGTCTATATGTATAGTACGAACTCCTAAACTAATAAACCGATCATTATGAATTTTGGAACAGACATAACGAACGTAAGTGCTCAAAATGTCGTTCTTTTTACAAAAAAGTGAGCAGAGTTATTCATCGTCTTGGTCTCCTTTGTGACTGAGCCTACAACGTGTTGCGTCCCGAGTGCCTACATGTTAACACCTGTATAAACGTGTACCACGTCATGTCTATATGTAGAGTACGAACTTCTAAACTAATAAACCGATCATCATGAATTTTGGAACAGACATAACGAACGTAAGTGCTCAAAATGTAGGCTATATTTAGTTTCATTTAGGTTTAAGACAAGAAGTAAACGTAACTTAATATCTAATATTCTTCAGTCGTGTCGTTACATTTTAACATGAACCTGACGCTGTGTATGAAAATCCTGAAAAGAAACAAAGAAAAGGACAAAAATTCGACTACGCATTTATTTATTGAACTTTTCAAACCACGTCGTGTGTCTTGTTTTTTTGCCGTTTCTCTCGCACCGGCATGTGTTGACTACTTGCTTTATAAGTCTCTTACATCACTATGGCCATCTCACGCCGAGACATGCTTTTTTGGTCGCCTGCCACGCTGTTACTTTATTTTCCTTATTCTATTTACCTTCTCCTCCGCTGTGACGTACGTCGCGCACCTGCTTGATCATTTGCGTACGTGTCGACATATTAGTTTTATATATGTTTTATATTAGGTTATGTTACATACTTCCCGTTGCCCCCAAAACAATCTTTACAATAATTTATTAAAACCTGAAAAAAAAAGAAACACGCAAAAGTTCAAACAAAGACATGAATAAATAAAATGTTTTAGTGTACAGTTTGTTCAACTTTTCCTTTTTTCCTCCGTCGGTATTTTCTTTTTTATTTACTTTTTCTTTTAAGGGCAATATATTGTTATATAGTTGGCTGAGCAGAAGAGCAAATTATCTGTTATATGTCTGCATATTAGTTTGTCTAATTATCGGTGTATCTATGTATATGTTTGTTTATCTATCTATCTATCTATCTAACTAACTATCTATCTATCTATCTATCTATCTATCTATCTAACTATATATCTATCTATCTATCTATCTATCTAACTGGTAAAGCCTTATGACATTCCATTTTCCTCATTGTTGAAACAAACTCAATGTGACACAACGAGATGTTTGCTTTTTCAAGATTGTTTATATTATCATGTTTGATCTTCTAGCATGTTATATTAATGACTAGCCTGGGTGCCCGGCGTTGCCCGGGTGTTTGGAGGTGTATGTTAAGCAAAAAAAATTTTTTATAGTGGGCAGTGTTGCATAATCCTTAAATTGGATTATGTGTTTTAATAAAATTTCATAATTTAGTTTTAGGCCGACGAAAAATGTATCGTTTTTTTTTAATTTTATTTTATTTTATTTTTGTTTTTGTTTTTTATCGCCTAGGCAAAATGAACAACGGAGAGAAAGAGAGAATTTAGGGAAAAGGACAGAGGAGGAAGGAGTTGAATGAAACATTCAATGGATATTAACACCTCCCACCCCTTCAGTATGAGAGCGAGTTGACAGGTCACCCGGTCAACGACACGCTTTCTGACCCCTGTTAGTTACTAAGTGAACAAAGAAAGAAAGAAAGAAAAGGATAAGAAAAGTATGGAGAAGAGAGAGAGAGAGGGGGGAAAGACATCTTGGACAAACTCAGCCGGCCCGCCGAGCCGGGCGGACGTATAAAATTTCCACCCAACAACGACAGAAAAAAGGGAAACGACTTGACAACGTCAAAGGAGATAATGCCGGGGAAGAATTCCACACCAACAGCGAATGAAAAGAAGATAAGGCCGACCATGAAATGACGAAGAAATGGCGAACTTTACAAATAGATATTCGAATTATGGACGAATGAAGAGATGATTGTTGAAGGCTTCTATTTTAACCCGAAAGAAAAATAAAAATAAAAGAAAGGAACCCTAAAACAAAAGACAATCGAAGAAACCTTACATAGGGGGAAAATATGAACTGCAAGTCCTCCCTCTCTATATACCTCTTCGAGCGACGTATCGGCGGCTTGTTTATTTTGCCATTTTTGTATTGTTTTTCATTGATGCATTTTCCGTCGGCAGTTCTGGACACTAGCATAAGACCCACCCATCCTCATTATTTGTTTTTCTTTTGTTGTTTAATTAATTCTTTTTTTTTTCCACGCCCCCTCCTTTAGCCTATTATTTTCTTTGTAATAAAATTGATTTAAAATTTGTGCGAACCTTTTCAAGTCTCACACAAAAACACACATTCACATTTCAAGCTATATTACTTGTCATATACATACGCGCACACAAACATACGCGCCCACGTCCACACACGTACATATATTCACGTTCGCGTACATACACTCACATTCACGTGTATATACACACACGCTAACGTACACACATGTACTCACACACGCGTACACGCACGCATGGACAACGTCACTTCCGCTTTCAAAGGAAATACACACATACGCAAAAGACCAGCGGAAAGAAAGAGCAACAAGCGGCTTCTTCCTTTTTTTAGGACCAGCTCTCGGGCTGAGAGGTTCGACGAACTGTCGCCTCCCTTTGGGGGGGGGCGAGTACCTCACACCACTTTCTACTATGTGGGACAAAAAACTAACAGACCGTATGTACACCTTTACACTCTTTCTCTCTCTCTCTCTCTCTCTCTCTCTACTACTGGTCCCTGAGAACATCACCGCGTAGCTGACTTCTAACATGGCGCGCAGTTTAACTGACATCAACCCTCTATCCTTTTCTTTGTCTACACGATGGACTGCCATTTCTCGTTCTATTACATTACTGACTTCTTTTCCCACGCGCGAATAAACGATAGTGACCCGAACTTGAAATGAACACATATTTCCTTTTCTTTCTACAACACCAGCCCCGCAACGAACGATGGTTACACCCGCGCGGACATGAACACATGTTATATCTAAAACATTCATTCTTTCAACAGTAAATAAACGACACGTTTATCTTATCCATCAATTGAGTTTTTGTTTCCTTCAATTCCATTCGTTTCATTATTTTCTTGTAGCGAGTTAGGGTATTATTATATCCTGGTCCGCTACAAATTTAAGACCGCGTTTTCTCTCACTGTTTTCTGTGCCTATTTTGTTTTATTTCCTTGATCTGAGAAAGGTGTTCCCCTCCCCTCTATGTTCGATATACTGCATGCATTCCTGTGAAAAAGTTTTAAATAAATAAAAAATATGTCTTCATTCAACTACCCCGACCCCTCTCTCTCTCTCTCTCTCTCTCTCTCTCTCTCATGCCTTCATGAATAAATGCATAAAGCCAACCATGCTCTATTTCAGATGAATTCAACTTTTACTTTAATTATCTTATAGGAGGTTAGATACAAGGTCAAGTATGGCTTTGAAAAGCCAGCACACAAGGATTAACGTACTCTTGTCTACAAAAATGCCTGAGCAGCTCCGTCGGCATTCCTCAGTTGACGCACCTCAAACGATGAGCGATAAACGAACCCCTTTTTAGAAAGAAAGTAAAGCCATAGGAAGGTAGACTTCCTAACACAACATACTGTGAGCACGCATGTGCAGATGCATGCAAAATGACGTCATTGCTAGGGAAAAAATAAAGACCTTAAAAAGGCGATCACATTCGATATACTGCATGCATTCGAATCCGAGGACCAAAATTTCTTTTCTATTTTTTCTTTTTATAACGTAATCCTCCTTCGTCTTTCCCAACAGCATTTGTAACAGCAGGCAGGCTCGAACATGTACCGCGAAGGAGGAAAAAACGTGCAAAAAAAAAAACGTGACGTCTTTGTTGTTGAGTCTATCGCCAATCCTGAAGTGACGAATGTTTAAATTTAGGCTAGTCCATCGAAAAGAAGAGATGACTTTTGAAATATCGGCGAAAACAGCGACCCCTTCCTATAGAAAACTGCCCAGTTGAGGGTGAAGGAATTCATGCTGTTGGCCAAATCTTCAATATTTGTCGTCCGAATCCTCAACATGAAATATTTCAAAAAAGAAAACACGAATGAACCTAGAACCTAGAACCTAGAACCCCATCCTCCTACGTAGACCACTACTACCATGTCTCCTTCTCCAACATCAGGGGTCTACGTTCTAACCTTCCAGAGGTTGAAACCCAATTACAGGAGACGAAACCTAACATATTCTTTCTTAGCGAAACTGGAATAGGGCCGACCACCTCCATAGATGAGTTCATAATTAAAGGGTCGAGCTTCAAAATGATATCGATCTCGTGAAAATCCGTCGCCTCTGTCGAAAGTTTTAGGCAAACATACAAACATGCATACATTTAAACAGACAAGTGATATTTATATTATAGTGTAATTGGTATTTATACTCACTAAAGTATTCTAAAACAGGTCATCGTCTGATATTACACACTAATAGAAACTGATAGTGTTCACTTGATTCTGGGTGACAAGATCTCTTCAGATGCCCCGTTGTTATATAGTTAGTCGAGCAGAAGCAGTGAATTATCTGTTTATCTGTTTGTTGTATATACATTGGATGGCCATATGTACGTATGTATATGACGAAGGGTTCATTTGAATGTGTGCGTGTGTGTGTGTGTGTATCACTAAATGTCTATGGTGGTTCTTCACTTTATGAACCCTAGCTTATCGTGCTGCAGTCAAGGTGTGTGTTCTTAACATTTTCTTAGAGTATAATTAACTTTATTTCTTTAGCCCTGCTGTGATCGTTAAAAGTGTCTTTTTTAGTGTGTGTGTGGCGGGGGGGTGCCATGTAACATAAATATATTTATTCGAAGACATACCTAGCTTCTGCTGGCCAGCCCCTGGAAGATTTTCATCAATTCTTGGGAAGAAGGGTTTTGTATAAATGAAGACGCTTAAACAGAGATACCAAGATGCTGTGTATTTTATGTAGTTTATTAACTCCCAGCCATGACATCAAACAGAAGTCTGATCGCCGATCTTTCCCTGCGTGGTTAATGTCTATACATCCCACGTCTGAGACGCCCCCCCCCCCCTTTGAGAGGAGACGCCTCTTCAGATCATTTTCTTCTGTTGTCGTCCTCAATCCAACATCTATTTTTCTTAGCAAACTAGAACCACGTGGCAGACACGTATTTTCGAGTTAGCTATCAGACACTTTTTTCTTTTTTTTACAAGGGTGTCACCACTTATCAAGGCCCAGAGGCCACTCGAGGATAAGGGTTAATAGGTATACATTAGTCATTGTGATTTTAGCATAGTAAACAGTGGGAATTTTGAAACTTGGATTACTTAGGGGGACGATTCAATTAGAACTTGTTCACATTGGACTTTTTCTTTTTTTTTTTTTCATAGGTATCAACTCATTATCAAGGATAAGGGTTAAAGAGTGTACAGTAGAAATTGGACAATATAATAATCATTAGTAATGAAAATTTGTTAAATTTGATAACTTATATGGAACGGCTCATCAAGAACTTATTTACGTTAGACTTGAAGACAACCATATTGTAGTCAGCCGGAAAGCAGGAAAACGGAAGACAATTCCACAGGCGTGCAGTTCTAATAAAAAAGCTTTGTTCATGGAATCTACGTTTAGGTTTAGGCACAGATAAAGAGTGGGGGAATTATTGATAGTGTTTACAGCTAGACGGTGCAATTGATCGGTCACTGAGGTTGATGTGACTTTAACATGTTTTAACAATATATCAAAACACAGCTCACCCTCCCCGTTCACTACACCAGTCAGATAGATAAATCGATAGATAGATAACTAGATCGATAGATATACCGATAACAAATATTTTTTGTATTTTATCCTCTACATAAACTGTGTATATAGTTATCTGTGTATTTATTTATCTAGCTATCGATCTATATATCTATCTACCTTCCTATCAATTTGTCTATAAAATTATTTATCTAGTTAGGCTTGTGTGGACAAGAGATCTTGACAGGTTATCAAAACATCTCAAACTGTGACCTGGTCGAGCAGGTGACCGGAAGTTGACGTGTTCCATTTCACATATTCCGGTTTGACAAGCATAGTGTTGAGTTGGATTTCAGACGTCGAATAGGGTGGATGGTTAACGTATATATATATATATATATATATATATATATATATATATATATATATATATATATATATATATATTTAAGGAAAATGATTTTCATACGTTGAAAGGAAAACCTCAGTTATCTGTTTAAATAGCTAGAATGTAGTTTTCTGTGTTGCAATAATTACTTTATCTAATTCCGTGTTCCTGTGAACATTCTTTAATGATCGTTTGTCCCGTGTCGGTAATTCTTCTAAACTGAAACGGATAATTTTTTAGTAATAAAGTCAGTTTACTGCTTATATCAACAGTCCTTATAACAGACATATCTTACTGTTAATAGTCTATCAAGATTCGTTTATTACTTTCTTTTAGGCTGTGCGAGTATTTCTTATGCATTATTTTCCTATAGAACCTTCGGTATTTTACCCATCGTATCAGCATAGCATTAATATTTTTCTCCTTGTGCTCGTTTGATAGATTTTTACGCCGATTGCCCGAATAGTTTTCTTTGGTTAAAACTTTCTCTCTGTCTAAACTAGTTAGTATAACCTCCTGCTTAGTCTTACGACTTATGTCTCTAAGCTTGTCAGCTCCTTGTAGCAAGAGAGACACGCGAGTTAATCTAACATTTTGTTTAGACTCTTAAATATTCACCCGAGAGATTATTCAAAACAATTATATAGAAAGAGTGACACCTGACCCAAATGATCACAGACATTATCCGTGCTTCCGTCTTAATCGGATATCATTATATTTTGCAACAATTATTGTATTGTGTTGTTTTGTCACATTCCAATACCGTCAGCAATAATGGGGTTTGTACCTTATCACTTATCTTCTGCAATCCACACATCTAACGCAAGAAATTTGTTTAACTTAATTAGCGGAACCTGTGGAGATTCTACAGGGGACTGATTCATATATGATATATTGATGTTGGCATTCTGTAGATATTCAGCGTAAATGGAGACGCTCTGATATTATTGTAGCTCTTTTGTTAAAACTGCAAAAGTATTTATCCAAGCTAACAGGAATGCCCGGCATAGCCAGGTTGTAAAATACGCTTAAATATGATATTTACATTTCGTATATTATTATAAAGTTAATCTTTTATCGATTTTTATATATTATAAAGTTGCGATTTCAAAAATAAATAATATATCTATATGACTTGAGTATATTAGCTTGAATCGAAACCAAATCCCAAACTTATATATATATATATATATATATATATATATCTTTAGTTCCTTCAGCTAAAATCGAAACCGAAACCAAGATTTATGAAGAATTCTTGATAACATTATTTTTAAAGAAAATAGATTTTTGAGGTGCCGTTAGCTATAATCGAAATTGAAACCAAAACTTATGAAGGATTCTTGGTAAAATTATTTATTAAAAATAGATAAAAGTGCCATCAGCTATAATCGAAACCGAAACTAAAATTATGAAGAATTTTTAGTAAAATTATTTATTAAAAAAAAATTAAATGACTTGAGTACCATCAGATATAATTGAAACCGAAACCAAAACTTATGAAGAATTCTTGGTAAAATTATTCATTACAAGAAATGGAAGTACATAACAAGTAAACAACCCGGGTGTAAGCGTGACACAGAAAATAACACGCACGCTATCGTATTAATATGCAGATTACTACTATACTTTCAGCTAAGCTACTTCGTTCGTAGAATGAATCTTTAGAACCACTTTCACTAATTTTCATGTTCCCCTTTATCTCTCATGGCTAAGTTACTTTCTATCACCGGGAAATCTGATTCATTGCTCAAATCCTCCCGGCACCGTTTGTTATCCACGTCCTCCATTTTTATATCCGAGGATTGCAAGTACCTTAAATGTTTAATAGACACTTATCTTCTACCAAAGCGGTGAAGCAACCGCTGCGTATTTTTCTCAGCAATGTTTCAGTTTTAGGATTAAAGAATACGGTTTCATCAACGTCAAGTGTCTTACTTGACCGCCAAGCAATTTTTATGACATTAGTTTTAAAATAAAAAATGACTTTAGAGATTAATTTTACTGTGTTCGGTATTATAGCCATAAGAATCAAAGTAACCAAATACTGAAAAATAAAAGTACCAGGCACAGTTTACAAACTTAGAAACAAAAACAATTATAACAATAGTATTTATAGTATTAGTATTCCACAGCGAACTTTCTCATATGTTGATGTTGGCATTCTGTGGATGTTCAGCGTAAATAGAGACGCCCTGGTATTATTATAGCTTTTTTGTTAAAAATTCAAAGGTATTTACCTAAGCTAGCATGGACACCCGGTCGTAAAATACACTTAAATATGCTTGTATATATTATTAAAGAGTCAATTCAGTTCTTATAAAGTTGCGATTTCCAAAATAAAAAAATTATATATCTATATAACTTGGGTGCATCAGCTTGAATTGAAACCGAAACCAAAACTTATGTAAATATAAATGTATATATATATATATATATATGGATTTCCTTCAGCTATAATCGAAACCGAAACCAAAATTTATGAAAAATTCTTAGTAAAATTATTTATTAAAAAATTGATAACTTGAGTGCTATTAACTATAATCGAAATAGAAACCAAAACTTATAAAGAATTCTTGGTAAAATTATTTATTACAAGAAATTGAAGATCATAACAATGAAACGACAATCACTCGAAAGGAGAAAGATGTAAGCGTGACACAAAAGAACACACACGGTATCGTATTAATATATAGATAATTCAGCTAACGTATCCCGTGCTAAGAATTGGCCATATCTTTTTTTTTATATTTTAAATTGTAGTTATTTTTATGTTTTAAACTTTAGTTATCCGTTAAAAACAGTTGGGGTATTTTTAGTATCCTCAGCTGGGAGACGGATATCACTTGAACAGACTAAAATTATTTGTTCAAGTAAAATGGTTTAGTCTAAATTCCTATTAAAACCGAATAAGCTGTTTGCTACCTTGAACGAGCATGTCATTATTTTCCCATAATATTGTTTAACCGATTCGTAATGTCAGAACTAAAATTCCAATAAACCCTTTTCGCACATTAAATATGACTGAAAAATAAGAGAAAACATTCGAAAGTGAAAATAAAAAACACGAACAACAGTTCTCAAACACCGGTGCAATTCATTTTTTCTTTCTCCAAGTTTTCCTTCTCAACTTCGTTGCGACTGCATTTTCTTCCATGGTAGATTTTTCTTCACGTTGAACCCTGTTTTAAGAAAAATCCTGGTCACTGCACAAAAAAAAACATTAATATAACGTTGTCCTTAATCTTCTTCAATCGTTTCGTTACATTTTTATACGAACTCGATGGTGTGTATGAAAGTCTCGCAAATAAACAGAGGAAAAAAAAATTCGACTTAGTTGAAATAAAAGGCATTTATTCATGGTACTTTCCATACCCCGCATGCATCTTGTTTTGTTTTTACAGTTCCGCTCGAAACGACATGTGCTTAACAAAACACGTGCTTTAAAATCTGTTACGCTACCATGCGGCCACATGTACTTCTCACGCTGGCGTGTGGTTTCTTTTTCTCTGTGCTGTGACACCGGTTGAAGAAATGTTGGCTTTTCTTAGAACACATTTTCTTTAAAATAAGATATCACAAAGTTGCTTCACATTGGACTAGAATATGGTCTTCAAGTCTAGCATAAACAAATACTTGTTGAGCCATCCTCTTGAACAATGAAGTCTATTTAAGTAATTGTAACGTTGCAGTTACATGCTGACACGTGCAGAAGTCTTGCAAAGTAACAAATGAAAAAAATTGACTCGGCTTCTTTTTTGTGGAAAGAAAAGGCATTAATTCATGGAACTTTCCAAACTACGCCTTCACCTTCGTTTTACAAGTGCCTTTGTTCGTCATATGGTTAACAAAATTCTGCAGATTCATACGTGTGCTTTTTCTTGTCTCGCATTGGCACGCCTGATCGAGTGTATACGGGCTTTTTCAAATATGCTTCACCAGCACGTGCTTCACCTCACTGTTGCTGGCCAGGTGGTTCTAAACCTCTGTCTTTTTCTTTCCCTTCATTTTGGCATTAACTCGCGCTGAGACGTGGTCATTTGCATATGTGCCGAGACGCGTCTGCTGCTACATCAATGTCAACGGTTTCGTTGCATAAAATGTGTGGAAAATCCTCGTAAAAATTCAGGTTTCAGGAATTTTGAAATTATAAGAATTAAACGTAATGTTTAGGGCTCAAATAAGGCACAACTATTTGAAATATTTCAGATTTACATTAAATTTGATTCAGAGTAGACACCAATTAAGACAGTATCCCTGAATTTCAATTCGGAAAATCTTTTAAGATTAAGGATTACCTGTTAGAGATTTTAGAATAAGGATTCAAGACAAAGTTTAGTACAAATTTTGATTTACTTTTCGTCCGGACTCAGATTGCGTAAAACTTTTATACCCAGTAATTAATTACCAGTCCTGGAATGTGTATTGTAAAATAAAAATTGACGTAGCAAAAGCTGGTTGAAGTTTTATAAAAAATGCTGCTCTAGTAATATTTAAATGACTAAACTATAACGTTATAATTAAATTTATCTTAACATAAATTAGCGGTGCTTATCTGGCGTTGCGCATGTCAAAAATCTTAGTGCAACAAAGTTTTTGTTATTCTTCCTGTGTTTTCGACTCGTGGCAAGTGCTCGTCTGAGCTCCAATCTCTGGTTCTCCTCGCCAAACATTCAGGAGAAACACTCGTTTGGCTGCAAACTATCAATAATTTCCCCCCACTCTTTATCTGTGCCTAAACATAAACGTAGATTCCATGAAGAAAGCTTCTTTCTTAGAACTGCACACCTGTGGAACTCTTCCGTTTACCTGCTTTCCAGCTGACTACAATATGGCCGTCTTAAAGTCCAATGTAAACAAGTTCTTGATGAGCCGTTCCCCCTAAGTAATCCAATTTACCAAATTTACACTTCTATTGTCATTTTGACCACTGTACATGGGCCTTCATAAGTGGAGATTCCTGTGTGTGTAAAAAAAAAAAATGTGCTATTTGAGTTGTACCAGGTATTTTACATAAGTTTCCCAACTTTTTGTACAGGCATGTAAAATTTGTCGTAGACTTGAAAAATCAGCATGATATAGCTATACATCGTAAGAGATGATTAACCAATTATTATGATTCCTGGTTCAAATAACACCTACAGCACGAATTGGCGTACACGCTATTAGAGCACAATTGGCACAGCTGGTAAATGTAAAAAAATAAATAAACATGCAATCTGGACGTGATGACACTTTAGAATAACGATATGCAATAAAATTCTGTTTAAACTCGGAAAAAAAATGTCACAGAAACGTACGGAATGCTTCTGATCATCTTGCATGAATCGAGCATCAGTTTTTGAGTGTCATAACAGATTCCAGTAAGGCAGGGTCTGTGAGGGATGATAGGTATTGCGAGGAGTAAGAAAGTAAGAACACCAGAATTGATTGGCTAAATAAAGAATTTTATGGATAAGGACCGTCGTGTGTTTATAGGGACAATAAGTGCACAGTTTTATGCCAGTGTGGCAACTGTGCAAAGAATTATTCACGAGGAACTGAAAAATGCATAAATAGAGATGTGTTCAGATGTGGCGCCCATCTCTTCTGGCACAGGGAAGAGCTGTAGATGTGGAGTTGTCGTCATCGAACCGGTAATGTCACTATTTAGCAGGTATTAAATTCACCAAAACAATCTTGGGAGTAACGGGCATTTTTATTACGTCATTCAATTTTACATCTGAGATCAACACAAGATTTATTCCCTTCCTCCGCTTTGTCGAATGGAACGATTCTTTGATGGAAGTGTTGTTCTAACAAACCTGGTCGTCTTCGAGATGCAGCACGACCAAACCCCAAATACTACGAAAACATTTAAAATACCATATATTTCGGTGTATAAGGCGACCGTCAGATAAGACGAGGTACAAAATTGGAGAAAATTAATAAATCTATCATATATTGGTTTTATAAGACGACTGCCAAATTAAGAAACCATGTTTGTTTAGGCTAAGGTAGAGATTAAAACACCCGGTATTTCATGAAATGTTGGTTTTGAAAAGATGATTTTTTTTTAACTTTAAGGGTCGACTTATACGCCGAAATATACGGTACTGACTTTTTAGACTTCGTTATAGATTTATTGCGTGAAACGAGAGGATTGAAATTTGTTTTCATTAGACTTTAAATAATATTCTCATTAAATGCATTATCCAATGCAGCGACCGTTAAAAAAAAAAAAACTACAAAAATTTTTTTAATTTAAAAAAATAAAAAAAATAAATAAATAAGTAATAATTAATATTTTTATTTTGTCCTAGAAAACAGTCCGCCAGCAATCCAGGTTTAAATCCGCGTCCTGCCCCAAAGTTACAAATTGTTATAACGACGATACTCCTCCCCGCCCCCTCCCCCAAACACGTAAAATATTCGGATCGATAACAATCTTGAAGTTATGCCATCGAGATTTCAAACATTATACATAGATACGTTTGAAGTCTAACGAAATTTCCAATAAAATGATTCTGAAGATAATTATTTTCATTTAAGATGTGTTAATATTAGGCATTAAAAAATATTAGGTATTAAAAAATGTCGTATATGAAATTGCACAACCTCAATCTCGAGTTATTTTATCATTCAAATGAATTATAATCGAACTTCAATAAGTGATAAGAACTTGTTAAAAACTTTTCATTAAAAACAAAAAAATCGTTTCCTCGGTGAATCTAAAATAATACTAATGTGAAAACTATTTTTTTTCAATAGTTATACAGATCTTTATCCTTGTTTTTAGCATGTCAACGATGTTATTTAGGATTTATCAGAAGGGAAAACATTCATTTGGTCGTTGTTAGGCAATAAGATTAATTTTAAAATAATTTGAAGTAGTATAGGAGGCCAGTTATATTAGCTTTAGCAAAAAAAAAAAAAAAAAAAAAAAAAGATAAGACACTGTGGCGTGACCGTCATAGGGAGCGATTGGGCTCCCACTGGGGAGCTGAGGCTTCCGAAACATTGGAGAATGCCGGGCAGATATGATTGTTTTATTCATTAAGTATTCTTGTGCCCAGGCGATAGGAACCAGACCCTGCTGAAAGAAAGATTTGATTTATTAAAACGACAACTGCATGTTACTGTGAGAAAACGAAAACAATTTTATTTCCGATGCCAACGAGTGATGACTCTGGATTGTGTGGTCCCCGAGTACAGTTACTAGATCGAGGTCACGGGCTTAATCTTTCGATCGTGAGAATAGTGCCTACAACCCACCGAAGTGGCGTAACTAGTTGCGATGAGTCCATAAAGCGGCCCCGGCCAACCCCGTCACCTCATTACATAAACGAGTCCTCGCGCCGAAACCGGCAGATCAAGCCGAGATTTAGAGAGAATCAAATACAATCAAAGGCTCGTCATCCCTCCTCTCTTCCCCGAATCTTTTCACCACCATCTCGAGAGAGAGAGAGAGAGAAATCAATCTGTTATATTCTTTTGGGCTCAGTGGAGTCTGGCAAAATACGGACAATTGTATATATTTTGTACATCGTCTTGAATTAACCAGTAGAATAGATAATAGAGTATGTCTTTTGCGTACATGAGATCAATTTCCTTCCAGGGTGGCAGATCGGCGAAATAGCGGCATATCAACCCGAAGGTGAAATAGACTCCGACCAAATCGATCAACGAGACCTACTACGCTGAAATACCTAACATAGGATCCCCTGCGAAGAACGAGCACGGGTTACATTTGAGTGACCTGCGACGGGGATAGCGTCAGATGCGGAGCCGGTTAACCAGTATCGGACCAAACACAGGGTTAACTAAGGTAAGCAGTTTTTATAATTTTTTACTAATGATTTAACTGCTCAGTTACTTCATATATCAGTATGATATATCAGAGCTAAACTAGAAGTAACGGCTCAGATGTTGCGTCCATCTCTTCTAGCACACACAAAAACGGAAGAGCTATCGAACTGATAATATATAGTGTGGTATTAGCCCTGGCGAATTATACCGACTTCCTCCAAAAGGTCGAATTTAACAGATATCAAATTCACGAGCGCCCCCCCCCAGCACCATGAATATCTCAGCTATCTGATGATTACATGCAGCGCCTAGCATTCCGACATGGTCACCCATCTTGTACTGACCAAGCTCCACGGCACTTACATCGGTGAGAACCGTTTTTCAACAAACTCAACTCTGCGACGGATTATTTGTAAATTCTGTTTTGGTCGTTTGCTAGCGATTTCAATAATAGATCTCACCTGAAAACAGAAAAAGAAAAAAGATTGCATATACAAAAAAAATTTTTTTTTTTTTAATGTAAATAATTATGATTTCAGGTGTAAATGAACAACTACAGTACGAATTGGAATACTTCCTACTAAAGTCTGATTTTCAGCTTGTGACTTATAAAAATGAAATCCGGACATTCTAGAAAAACGATATACAATAAAATTCTGTTTAAGCTTGGAAACATGTCACAGAAACGTATCGAATGCTTCATACTGCTTTTGGACCAACTTTCATTAATCGAGCATCGGTTTGAGTGGCATAAGAGATTCCAGTAAGGCAGGTATAGTCTATGAGAGGAATAAGGAAGTCAGAATACCAGTGTTGATTGGTCAAATAAAGAATTTCATGGATAAAGACAGTCGTATGTGTATAGAGACAATAAGTTCAAAGTTGTATGTCGGTGAGGGAATTGTAAACAATTATTCGCGAGGAACTAAAAATGCGGAAGATTTGCGCAAAGTTTGACTCAACGATGCTCAGGGACTATCAGAAAGAAATAAGTTGACATAACCAAAATGGACATCAAGACAGATCCTCACCTTGCTTATAGTTCAGACCTTGCTCCCGGTAACTTTGGTTAATCCCTAAGCTCAGGGAAACTTAAGAGGCTGTCGTTATGAAACAATTCAGAAGGCTGTGGTGAGGGTCATCGACATGTTCACACACGATTCTCATGGGCCTTCCAGAAGCTGTCGGAACAATACAGCAAGTGCATTGCAGCCGGAGGAGATTACTTCGAAGTGGACTAAAGTTCCATGTGTGTACTTACAATAAAAACACCCATGCGATAAAAATCGCAAAACTTATTGAAACCATCTTGTACTATTTTAACCGATGCGTTTTTCAGTCTTCAGATGGAAATAATTTGGCAACGAGATCAATATATATATATATATATATATATATATATATATATATATATATATATATATATATATATATAAACCCGCAGGGACAGAATGAAGTACAGGCCAGTTATTTAACTAGATAAGCAGATGCATGGTTAACTTGTAGAACACGTAGTTAAGGGCTTTCCATAGATGAGAAAAGATATCGTTTGTCCGTTATGTTTATTGAGAAAACACTTTCCTTTTCTGGACACATAGATTGAATCGAATGGGGTGATGTTATTTGTTGCTGGAGTACTAAATATCATACAAGTAGTACATCCCCCGACCCTGCTACTTCAGGATTAGCTTTTATATATGTCACTCAGATGGGATATCATCCTCTTCTGGCACAGAAAAAGAGGAGAAAAGTGATGTAGATACGGCGAGTTATGGGCAGATTTTTGTCTTAGTCGTTTGTCGTCGATTTCTCCAACACAGTATACTAATAGCTCTCAACTAAATATTTCTAGTAAATAAACGATTGCGAATCGGAAATAAAAACTTTTTGAATTTTGGTTGGTTGGTTGTTTTACGGCATATCAACCCTTTTCGGGTTATTTAATGCCGAATCCAAAGATTTAAGAAAAAGTTTTAATAGAATATATTTGTTGTTTTCACGTCGGTTTCTATTTAACCCATAGTTGGGACCCTAATAGGTACTACCACTCTGGGTCAGAGTGGCCCTGGGAGCAATGGTAATTGAAGGGTGGTGCCACACTCCCCAAAGCCCACAAGCTGGAGCCTCACCACTTTTTTTTTTGTTGTTTTTTTTTGTGTGTGTGTGATGACTTTCAGCGGTCAGAGCCCTCCAAGGTCACTGCGGCAAGCGGCCTCCAGTTGGGACGGTATAGGCGGCGTCGAATCAATAGACCGCTGCCCCTCTTTACACAGACAAGCATGTGGCGTAAGCTATTGGATTCACTGCGTCTCATAGCGGTATAACCGGGGATCTGAGGTTCGTCTGGTACAGACTTCAGCCAGGTATCCAGCGCCGACTTGAACGATTCTGTTTTGCAGTTCGTGATCTCTCTGATGTTACGTGGTAGGCAATTGAAGAGCGTAGGACCCCGGGAATTTAAACTATTCCCTGAGCCGTCGGATCCAGTTGTCCCTGGCACTGGTTAGGGGTGGTATCACACACCTGCCACGTTTTGAGATATGGTGCTGTATACCAGCGTTGGGCGCCTGGTTCTACATCATACGCCAGGTATAGAGGATTGAATATCTTTCTTGCCTGCGTTGAATCGATTTGATATTCAACGTATCCAGCAGTTGCTAATAATTCAATTGACTATAACTAGTAATCTTTCTTAGAAACGACTTCTGGATGGCCTCTAATGCTTGAATATGACCTTTTCTGTCCGGAGCCCACAGCTGACAACAGTAATCAATGTGCGGCAACACCAGCGATTTCCAGAGTGTCAGCATTAGGTTTTTTTGTCTCGTTTTGAAAGTGTGTAGAATCCAACTGGAAAGGCTCCGTGCAGTTGAACAAACTTTGTCGATCTGGGAGGTGAATGTACCATCAGAATCCAACGTTACTCCCAGATCGTGCACAGTATCTGGTTTTAATTAGCTTCCCGTCTTGGGTCGAGTACTTAGATGCTTCTCTCAAGTCCTTCCTTCTACCGTATTTGATACGGATATAGTTTAAGGTCATATCCAGGACCCTCATTGAGGGACTTTTACCCTCTGCAGGGGGGGGGCAGTCGGCGTATTCTAATACCCAACCGACAGGGCCGTTGAATTTTGGAGATGAGAAGTGATTATTCGTATTGTGATTTGAACTTATTTCAGGTGTATCTTGTCGAACTCTGGAATCTTTCTGTTGAACTCGAAAATATGCATAGAATGTCTAACAGAACCCTTTTATTTAATCCATAAGAAATATTGGTAAAAATTTACGTATAAAGTTATACTCTTTAGGAGGTTGAAGGTTCAAACGTCAGAATGCAATTGCGAAGGACTTCTACTCGGTCATGGCTGAAGGAATGAGAACATGCTACCCTCGTGGATTAAATAAAGAGTTCGGCTCGAAGTTCCGTGCATATTCCTGAATTCGACAATATACAACTGAAGAATATCGGAGGTTACATCGATCGGAACGTTGTGAAAATAACACCCAATATAAAAATGTTCGAATGAAGCCCAATAACAAAAAAAAATCTAAAAAGGTAAAAGTTAAAAAATATATAAAATAAGTTTAAAAATATGTAAAAAGTTGCGGATACTAAAGATGTGTCATTATTAAAGATCCATATCGACCGAACGCATGCACATGAAAACGCTCCACAGTAAAAAAAAAATAAGGTCTGACCGTTAGAGTTCAGTTACGTAAACCTATTAAGTGAAACTGGAGGGTTAAACCATTGATTTGATTATAGAGGCGCAACTTTACGATCGGCATTAAATGACGAGAAACTTCGTTGAGTGAAGACATTTTATTTTCACCAGAGGTTTTAACAGTCAAACACTGCAGCAACGTATTTTTTATATATATATTTCTTAATTTAAAATAAAAAGTTACGAGAGGCGATGTAAAATATAAATACTATTTATGAAATAAGTCTCAGGTGTTTTCTTTGTGCGTCCACAGAAAAGATGCCAACAAAAATTGTATTGCGACAAATACTGTTTCCTTTGTAGAACACTTAGTTAAGGGCTTTCCATAGATGAGAAAAAATATCGTTTGTCCGTTATGGTTGAGAAAACTAATACTTTCCTTTTCTGAATGCATAGATAGTAGGTTTATTCTTTAAACTAATGCATAGATAGGTTTATTCTTTAAACTAAAAATGTTTTGCTGCTTGGTTAAAAATATTTCTATTAAATAAACGATTCCGAATAAAAATCTGAAAATGTGATAACACTATGTGTGTATGTGCACACTCATATGTAAAACATATCTTGTTTTTGTTTTTAAGTGCCTAAAAATCATTGATTCAATAATAGAGGTGCGACTTTACGATTAAATGACCAGGAACTTCGTTGAATGACGTCATTTTATTCTCACAAAATGTTTTAACAGCCAAGCGCTGCAGCAACGTATATTTCTCAAGGGTTCGCAAAATACCCCTTCTTAATCTAAAAAAATAAAAAAAATAAAATAAAGTTATTACTATTAGGCGATATAAAATATGTGCACTATGTATGTAGGATTATATGTGAAAGAAGTCTCCGGTGTTTTCTTAGTGCGTCCACAGAAAAGGCGCCAACAAGGATTGTATTACAACGTAAGCCTTAAGTAGGTTTATTCTTTAAACTTAAAATGTTTTAGCCGTTTGATTAAAAATATTTCCATTAAATAAACGATTCCGAATAAAAAGCTGAAAATGCGATCATACCATGTGTATGTGTGTATGTGCACACTCATATGTAAAATGTATCTTGTTTTTTTTTTGTTTTTTTTTTAAGTATCTAAAAATCATTGATGGAGGTGCGACTTTACGATCGGAATTAAACGAAAGGGAATTTCGTTGAATGACGTCATTTTATTTTCACAAAAGATATTAATAGCCAAACACTGCAGCGAGGTATGTTTCACAGGGGTTCGCAAAAGACCCCTTCTTCTTAATCTACAAGGGAGACAGTAATCGACACTTGTAACAGCGCAGAAATCGAACCCGAGATCGATTATCAAACTGATTAGATTCAGCGATACGTTTGCAGTTTCGACCAGATCATGGAGTACAGTTTTCCCCTGTATATCGAAGCTGTTAACGTCAGCCCCGTGCGCAAGGAAGACAGGTTCGATCAAAGATTGATGATCACGTGCGCATATCTGGAGAAGACTTTTCCAGCAAGGATCACGAAGATCTAACTTTATGAGCCGCTTTATCGGGTTGGAAAAACAGTTTATATTTTCTGGAAACTTGCAGCATATCTGGTGGATATAATCAAGAATTGTCGGCATTAAGTAGTTTATCTTAAAAATATAGGCCCTTCGTTCTTGCGAAATTAACCGGGTTTTAACTTGTTTTACATAATTTGCGAGCAGATTTAACATTTCCAACCCATGCGATACTTCTATATTATCAAACGTGAAGAAGATTTTCATTAACATACAGCCGTGAAATAGCATTCGAAAAAAATTGTGTATTCTCCATGGATTTTATTTCTTCGAAGAAAAATTTGCATAAACTTATATATACCTCAGCTTTCCCGACTTTGCACGCGGCCAGAGTATAGATATACGCGGTATACAAAGAGAATTCCGACATCGAATCTAAAAACAATAATAGCGGAATATCGTCGGCGTTAAATAAATTAATAACTTTATTTAATTTTCCTGCTTGATATGGAATTGCAAACATTCGAGTACTGATTGGTTTTCTACGGAGTATTAACGCTTTCTCCCAAAATTCGCGCGCTCTCTGAGAATTAGTTAAGTGGTATTCGCAGCTGTGCATCTCATAAACCCTAGCAATCTCTTCAGTCGTATAAGACCCCTTCTCGATTACTTTTGCTACAACATGCGGAGGAGAAAACTCCACTGCATGATACAGTGCATCGGTGCCTACATCCCAGCTTAATCTGACCTGCGTATCTTCGAGGTCGAGCAAAAAGGTAATCACTTCACTCGTTCTAAAATCAAACGCAAAAATCAAGCACGTCACACCAAATCGGTCTGCCAGGTTTACATCCGCGCCTGCAGACACTAGCATCTTACACAATTCTAAGTTGTGCGTGGAAACCATTAAGCAAGTTCTTCCCAGCGAGCATTGATAATTCGGGTTCGCTCTGTTTCTTATTAAGATTTTCGCTATTTTAAGCCTGTTAATCAAACACGCAAGATAAAGTGCTGTCATCTTATCTGAGGTGAAGACAATTTCGGTATCGGCGCGATAATACAAGAGCGTTTTAACAAGTACCGAGGAATCGGCGAGTGTCGCAGCAGCGAGACAAGTAAATTTTTCTCCCTGAATCCAACCGAAGCTGTTTGGATCTGCGCCGCAGTTTTGTAAAAAACATAAAACTACTAGAAGGAGTTCATTTCTTACTGCACGGAAAAGTAGTGACGAATCTTGGTGCTGGATGGCGACGATAAAGTGTCTTTCTTCGAGGGGATACGACATAAGGATTTTAAGGATTATCGTCTGTTGACTTGATTGAATTAACTCAGCAATTTTTCGAGAAGTATTCCAAAGATTCATCATGGATTCTGAAAAAAGAAAAAGAGTGAAAGTATATACTCCGAGGGGAACGTGAAATTTTCAACTTCGAAATAGAAAATACCGTATATTTCGGAGTATAAGCCGACCGTCATATAAGACGAAGGTACAAAATTGGAGCAAATTTTTTATAAATTTATTATATCGGTTGTATAAGACGACTGCTAAATCACGAAACCATGTTTGTTTAGCCTAGGCTAGAGGTTGCGACACCCGGTAGCTTATGAAATATTGGTTTTTAAAGATTTTAACTTTAAGCGTCGTCTTATACGCCGAAATATACGGTAATTATTGAAATACTACGAATTATCGCCTCATTACGTTTTATTTGCGATAGAAAAGGAAGAATAGAATAATGATCTGGAAGGTATGACAGGAAAGAAATCTTATTTATAAAACTGTCTCCATATTTTCAAACTCACTTCCGAAACTAGAAGTGGCAGAGCGGCGCTAAGGATCTCAAATGATTGGATTGTTAATGAACCGTTCTTTTGAGTTTTTAGCCGGTTAAAAGTTCTTTTTTAAGGGGGGGGTCAAAATTTAAATAGTTATACAGTTTGTACATTCATCTTAGTTTATTCTTAATCAGTTTATATTCGTGTCACGTTGGTACAGTGGTAACGTCACCACCTTTGACAATTTTGTTTTCGGTTTCGAGTCTAGCCGATAGCACTCAGATTTTTTTTTTTTTTTTTTTTTTTACTTTTGAAATCACGACTGTAATACATACGAAATTTATACAAATTTGAATATCATATTTAAGCGTATTTTATGACCGGATAAAGTCGGGCATCCCACCCGCAAGTTAAAGATAAGGTGAGAGGGAGAAAACATGAGAAAAGGCAGGTCGTATAAGAGAAAGGGGAAAGGGTGAAAAGCAAAGGAAAAAGAGGGGGTGAGAAAAAAAAAGGGAGGAAAAGGGACGAGAGAAACAAATACAAAGAAAAAGATGAAGACAAAATAAGAGAAAAATAAGCCGCGCGTGCATGGCCTCCCTCTAGTGCTGTATGTGAGATGACACCACAAAAAAATAGTAAAGAAATTATGAATGTGAGAAGTGTGAAGGGCCAACGTTGCCTTCACATTTTTGCAAAGTTCCAGAAAAATCTCATGGATGGGGCAAAAAGTGTCATTTTTCTTTTGCGATTTGGGGGCATTTGTGACCCCATTTTGAGCTCCTGGGAACGCCGAATCTCAGTGAAAATGGACAAACGATGCAGTTTCACGCCTTAAGACATGTATATTTGAATTCAACACCATGGTAAACCACTATAGACAAAGTTTTTGATTGTTGTTTTTGTTTTACGGCATATCAACCCTTTTCGGGTTATTTAATGCCGGATCCAAAGTTTTTTAAGAAAAAAATTTTTTTAATAGAATATATTTGTTGTTTTCACGTCGGTTTCTATTCAACCCATAGTTGGGACCCTAACAAGTACTACCACTCCGAGTCAGAGTGAACCTGGGAGCAATGGTAATTAAAGGGTGGCTCCACACTCCACAAAGCCCGCAAGCTTAGGCCTCACCACTGGATATAGTTTAAGGTCACATCCAGGACCCTCAAGTTTTTGAGTAATATGAAACAAGAGCTTAAAAAAAAAAAAAAAAAAAAGGCACGTTTTTTTAGCCTTAAAAAAACGAGAGATGCAAACCAGAATTTAGCCAGTGTCATCCATACTGAATTTATATTAAGAACAATGGCCTCCATATTTTGGCCAAGTTTCAGGAAAATCTAATGGATAGATCAAACGCTATGGGGCAAAAAGTGTCATTTTGGGCCATTTTTGACCTCTTGAGACTCTGGGGACGCCGAATTCCAGTGTAAATGGATAACGGTACAGTTTCAGGCCTTAACATGTATATTTGAGTTGAATACCGTGAAAAACAAATATATATATATATATATATATATATATATATATATAAGTTTTTGAGAAATATGAAAAAAAGCCACAAAAGGTGCATTTTTAGCACTATAGTCCCCGGGGACGCGAACCAAAATTTTGTCAGGGTTATCCATACAAGATTTATATTAAGAACAACGGGCTCCACATTTTTGCCAAGTTTCCAAAATTATGAGGCAAAACGTAATTTTTTACCATTTTGGGGCATTTTTGCTCCTTTTGAGCCCCTATGGACGCTACAGGAATTTTCGCATTTTTTTTTTTTTTTTTTTACTGTGTACATCTATTTAATGAAATAGAATTTGTGGCAAAATTTCAGGAAAAACTAATGGACGGTTATCTGGCAATCGTCCGGATTAACGGACGGCACTGAAAACATAGCTCCCTCTCCGATAAATCGGGGGAGACCAATAAACGAGGAAGAATAAAAATAGCCCCTTTACAATGTTGGCAACCTTCATGTGATCACTGCAGTGGAATCACTCCAGTAAGAAAGTTTCTCATGGCGACTTATGCATTTACTTTCGTTATTGCATACTGGCAAGGTGACCCGACGTTGTCCGAAACTGAATGAGGAATAATAAATTTTCAACCCTTCCATACTTTTATTTTTATCGAAAATTGTGGAATCGCTCATTCTTCTAATCACCATGATTGCTTGCTCTTTGAGGAACCAATCGCGATGTAATGGTAAGAAGCTTCATGCAGTGACATTTCACAATACGTTGTAGCCCACATTACACTGTAGAGATTCTACTATTGATTTTATGAAATTATGTGAAAGCTAGCAGGCCAACCGGTATTGCGCACTCGTAAAATATGCTTAAATATCATATTTTGATTAATGCATATTTTGTATTTATTAATATATTATATTGGACCTAATAATAATTTAATGTATTTATTTGCTTCCACACCAAAGCAAATTAGGCACAAGGCCATTTTTAATGTGGGGTAAAAAAACAGCTCCCCTAAAAGTAGGCAAAAAGGGGTCACTGGTTACCAAAAATAATAATTGCCCCAGTATAGAGGGTTTCCCCTCCACTGACTGGTAAAAATTATCTTGAGTGCAGCATCTGCAGAACAGATACTACACTTTGATCCCGGCCCGAAGGCCGAGAACAGAAAAAAGGCAAGCCTCTTAAGAGTTAAATAAAAAAAAATAAATAAATAAAAAAGACTCGTGCGCCATTACAGAATCGAAACCAAAACGTTAATGTCTATGAAGACATGTTTGCTGCAAAGCTAACAATTAAAACATGAACCAATCGCTATTATGTTATGCATGCATATTCGTAATGCTGTCCTTCGACCTTCACCTCGTAAGTTCCCTTTTTTCTTTTTCTTTTTTTTTTTTAATTTTCTCACTTTTACACTGATTTTCCTGGCTAAAACCCAAATATACGAATACCCTATATATTAAGTTTCTTAACTGTAGACTTAAAACTGACAGGAGTTTGGGAGGCAATTTTCACACACACACACACACACACACAGTTTGTTTACGCAATGTTTTATTTATTGCGATGTTTGCGCAAATATTACGCCAGTATAAACCATGTAGAATATCTGCACGAATATAATTACACGTAATAGTTTGATAAAGAGGATTCCATAAAACAACCGAAGAACTAATAGGGAATTAATTAAAATGAATGTTTAAAAGAATATGCAAATTAGCGAGAGGTTTTGCAGATGAATTCAATTCCATGATCCATATATAACAGTCTTATTTTCTTTTTAAATAGAGAAAAGGTTTTTAATATGAATATAAATACAAAAGAAAAAAGGAAAAAAATTCTAGGAGTATAGATACACTTATTCTTTTCTAATATATATATATATATATCCCCGTATTTCTCATCTGGTCTTTCTTCCATCTCCCTATTTTTTTACCTTTTTGTCCTTTCCTTTATTTTTTAAACTAGCGGGGGTACCCGGCGTTGCCCGAGTGTTTGTTTCCGGGACGGGGGGGGGAGTTTTAAAAAATGTTATGGTAGGTAAGTAGGAAGGATCAAACCCGGAGTCATGAGTAAAAGTAGGAAAATAAAGTGTGAAAAAAAAAAAAAAAAAAAAAAAAAACATCTGCAACGTTAACAGTTCGGTCACCAAGAAAAGTCCATTCCAGTTGTTTAGGAAAAAAAACAAAAAAAAACGACTACGGTAGGTCGGCGCCAACGTGAAAATATAATGTGAATTGTCCAGCACGCTAACCACTACGCCACAGAGCACTGCAGCTTAGTTTAGTGATTTTAAATAACTTCACATGAAAGAACTACGAAGCCAAACCGGTGTTCTCTTCTCAACTGTTCCTTGTGAACGATCCCCAAACGGTGTTAAGTGGTGGGAGGGGGAATTTATTAGAGAGAAAATATTTTACCACTTCCATTGATCTTAACCGATTTTGGCCGTGACTTCTCAGTAGAAAAAGTATAGAAATCTAAGATTATCGAGGAATTTGAGAAATAATAAGCCTATAACACACCTCAGATATTGTTCTGCCGTTTGTGCATATTATACTTGCATGAAATATCTTGATTTTTAATCCTATTAAGGTCAAAATCCGACGGGAAAAAATGAGTTCATTTTATTTATATAGAGAAGAAGAAGAGAAGAGAAGATGGTCACTATAATTTTTTTAACGATCTTATTGTGAATATCAATACACACACAAAAAACTTTGTAATAGTATAGATAATGGCTTGACTTAAAGTTTAAAATGCAAGAGTCCAGTACCATGGTTTAATTGTACCCCAAACAAACATTCATTTCGAACTCTCCCGTTCTATAAAAGAACCGACAGTTGAATAGGCAGAGACTTTCTGTTTATGTGGTGCTAAAACTTCTTAATTGCACTCGTAGTGTTAGTTTGTATTAAAGCGTTAACTTGGGTCGAAATAGGGCTTTCTTTTATCAAACTGCGTTAGAACACTTCCATCATATCGAGAACCTTCGAGTAGAAGGTCCAAAAATTCGACCAGCCGTTTTCGAGTTCAAAGGGAACGAACTCACAAAGTCCCCTTTATATAATAGTAGATATGAAGATAGATTATGCAGTCATTGTGATGTATTCAGGAGTGTGACATACAGTAAAAATCTACAGGCAGGTTGAATACCGGGCTTGTGTGTTCTAGAAATATCATTTAAAATAAAACGTATTGACAGACACGTTTAGTTAAAAGAAATTTAACAACCGGTTGAAACGAAAACAACCTTTCAGAAATAAAATGTTTGCATTTATTCGAAATCACTTGCAAAGGTTAGCCATAACAAGTAACGTCGGTAAACCCATATGGGCTTGGCTATCGTGGCAGGGGAGGTAGAATTCGAAAATGTAAATGCCTGGGTGTATTGTATAAACTAACCCAAAATGGCGATCGAAATCCAGTAGTTTGCGAAAACTACTTGGGCAATTCAAGTGCATACTTCGCTTTTCTCATTTAAAAATGAGAAAGATCTTAGTGGGGGGTAGACTATAACCAACTAGATCCGTCTCGTGTACGCTAGAACGAATTTTATTAGTTTTATTTAATTAAATTCATTGAAAACAAAAGGGGGGTTCTGCGTTTGCGGATTTCGAGTTCGGCAAATATATTCCTAGAGTTTGACAAGTACACCTGAAGAAGGTCGGGGGATTGCATCGACCGAAACGTTGTGAAGATGACATTAAAGATGAGAACGGTAATCGGTAGAATCCAAATACAATTTTAATGTTTACAATTTGAAAGTCACGATTTCTTCTTTTGGAAAAAAGAAAAAAAAAAAGAATCAGTTTTAATTCATTGGAAAAAGTTTCGGGATTTTCCGTTAACAATCGGAACCGACTACTGAAATCCTATGGATGCCCATAAGATTCAGAAACGTCAAGATATAGACCGTTTACAATTTTAAAACCATTATTTCTTTTGACATTTTTTTTTTTTTTTTTGCACGAGCGCGATTAAAAATGTGTACAACCCTTAACCCAACTCAACTTCCGCTATTTGTTTTTTCGTGTCTTCCAAATATTGTCTTAATTCCAGAAGTCATTTAAAGAAATTAAATCTAATATCAATTTTTGAATTGGAAATATATTCAATCAAAGATTTATTTCAATATCTTAAAATAAAATAAAAAATAGGTACTTATGCACCTTTGTCAGCGTGCTGAAATAAGGTTATTTAGATAGTCATTCTTAACAGGAGGGTGTTTCCTAAGTATTCTCTTTCATTGAACAATCTATAATAAAAAATTTCACCTGTCTGTTTAAATGCATGTATGTTTGTATGTCTGCCTAAAACTTTCGACAGAGGCGACGGATTTTCACGAGATCGGTATCGTTTTGAAGATCCACCCTTCGGACGACAAATATCGAAAAACTGGCTTAAAGCATTAATTCCTTTACCCTCAACTGGGCATTTTTCTACAGGGGGGTCCTTTTTTTTTCCTTTCGTCGCCATTTTTGCAAGTAATCCTATTGGTTAGAATGACTTTACTAATTTCAACGTTCCGAACTTCCGGCTGCGTCATGGAGTAAGGGCAAGACATCAGGTTTTCTTTCACTTTATTTTCCGCCTTCGCGTCACGGGTTCGAGCCTGCCTGCCTGCCAGCACTTTTGCAGACGACACACCTCCGAACACCCGGGCAACGTCGAAAATCCAGGCTAGTTTAATATAAAATATATCCTAAAACTGAATTTTACTTGAAAATACTATTTAAAAAGATAGCACGGTAACAAAAGCACATAAGCGCAAAAAAAAAAAAATAAATAAAATAAAATATAAAGAGACTTGTGCAGAATAGCGCACCATGATTTTAACAGAAATCCAGAGTTCTGACGAAAGATACAGACATGGCAAAGATGGGCAGGAGCTGCTAAAAACAGCTTATCCTGGCTTGGAAGAGTACAAAATAGACTTCGTAGCTTAGTGGGGTATGTCCTTTTTCCTTTCCTGCAACCTCTCCCCCACAGAAGAGACGTTGCGAGCCTGTCTTTGTTCTATCGTTATTTCCATGACTAGTGCTCGTCTGAGCCCCAATCTCTGGTCCCCCTCGCAAGTCTTTCATGAAAAAGACAAGTCTAGCTGAAACCACCGTCAATAATTTTATCTTTATCTGTGCCAAAATCAAAACGTAGATTCCATGCACAAAGCTTCTTAGAACTGCACGCAAGTTCCCCACCCGACTACAACTTGGATGTCTTTCAACCCAAACATTCCTGATAACCGCCCCTTTAAGTAATCCAATTTATCAAATCTCCATTACTAACGATTGCTACGATGTTGCCCCATTGATTACTATACACGCAATAACCCTTATCCTCGAGTGGCCTCCGAGCCTTGATAAGTGGCGACTTCCATGAAAAAAAAAAAATAAAATAAAAAAATAATGAAATAAAGACAATTACAGACACTTTAATAAAATCGAAACAAGCAGTTTTTGTAAGGATTACGTATTCAGAAAATTTACGCAGTAAATCTTGAGTATCAAAAGAATTCAGAGTCACTCAAAAATTACCGAAGGAATTTACGATTCGCAAAAAAAAAAAAAAAAAAAAAAAAAAATTTTAATTCATTTTTGCGAGATTAAATTTGTTTAAACATAACTGCAGCTTTCGCATACTTTTTTTTTTTTTCGCAATTTTAAATCGTCAACTGCTTTGGCCATGATATACTAATAAAATACTATCTTGTTCGTTTGTCTTTTTTTAACATTTGCGATTTCAAATCGTAAATTGCTTCGGCTGGGTTGCATGTTTGTCAAATTTAGCCAAACGACACGAAATCGGTCCGACAGTAGCTTTGCTGTCGCTCTGAAGAATTCTGTTTATACTAAATAAATGATTTACTTTCTCTGAAATAAACTTTGCTTTATTGTCGATGGTGACCCTACCGAAGAATGCCGACGGGCTTACGCAGGTAATTTTGTAAACCAAAATTACTTTCAACAAATGCGTTGGCCTTTTTCTTTTTTTAGAAGCATCACTTGGCCTTGTCTCTAAACACTTCCACATGAGTTAAATACACATACGGATGCAAAATCATAGAGTTTAATATTTGTACCCGCTTTTTGTCCGACAAATTAAAGAAAAGATTAAACAGAATTTTATCTCGGGGGGGGGGGGTAGGAATGTTTGGAACCCTAGTTTTATTAAACACGAAATATTGCCCTCTGAGCAAACAAGAACTAGTTTCTGCTTTATAAATTTTCTGCTGCTACCAAAACATGGGAGTTTTGTTAGAGTTATATCAAGCTTCGTGATACTGTCAACACTCGGGGCCGACTCTATAAGTCTTGAAATCCTCTGGCTACCCATTCGTCATAAGTACCGAAACCAAAAAAATAAATATGTGCAATGGGCTTGGCCCAAAACGATATACGGTTCTTCTTTCAATCTTGTATAACACCGGATTGAAAACGGGTTATTTTAAGAATACGATTTACCTAAAACGGACAATACTTGAGTGATCCATCGCCCCTTTTCATATTAAAAGGTGAAGAGTTTAGAAATTCATTCTTAAAAGGGAAATTATTAACTATACTGTTGCTAAAAAGAGTAGAAATCCGTAAAGAAACAAACTTAATATCAAGTGAATAATCGTCTATCATTAGTCGAAGTAGTTATTTCCACAGAAATTCAGAAAATTAAAATCCAGTTACATTGAGACTATAGCACACTTATTTAATAATTCGTTATTTTACGATAGTTCGAAATAAATTATAACTTAATGTTGTCTTAAAGCACTACACCTAAGTTTAAATATTTCAACAGTTTTTAACTGTTTCATATAAGAAAAATTAAATGAAACATTTAAATAAAACGATTTTAAAAATCCGATTTACGTGAAATGACGTCATTTTGTAAAAAAAAAAAAAAAAAAAAAAAATGGTGTTTTAAGTATTTTAGCTAAAACTGAATATCATTTTATTCCGTTTGAATGAATGTCAAAATCAAACTTACAGTCGCCATGTTGATTATTAAATTTTGTTCAGCACAAAAGTGTAAATAAATATCAAAGTCTTCTTTCAAAATTGTCAGATTTTACATGATTTTTCTTACTTACCCTACTCCGAAGCCTAATTCGAGACGACAGCGGGAAAAAGACTTAACTTTTGCGATAGGTCGGCCATTTTGTTTAGATGGTGCTGGTGCACTTACTGATCCGCGCTATTTCTTAAATCGTATTTCCAAGTTTAAAGTTTTGTTTTCTTTTATTCAATTGTAAAGTTAAAGTATAGGGGTTTGTATTACTGTACACAGATGCGAAAAAGTTGTCAAAAAACAAATATATAACAAATAATGTTATCAAAGGCAAGATAAGTTACTTTTCTGCTAAACTGGATATATTTTTGTGTTTTTATTTAATGTAACAGGTTTATTCAGCTCGAAAACCATACAGTGTTTACTGATGTATTGGAACATTCAAGATGGCGTCTGTAAGTTTGATTTTGACATTCAAACGGAATAAAATGAATATTTAACACGGTAAGTTTGTGAAAAGGTGTTATAAATAAAAAACCGGATAAAATACTGTTACAAACTCGCTCAATATATGTTACCGTGAAATAGGTTGACATATTCGGCGGGTTTTTAATAGTATTTTGTATAGTTTTTTTATTTATAACACCTTTTCCCAAACTTACGGTGTTAAAGAGGGTGTGAGACGCCATCTTGAATTTTCCAATACATCGGTAAACACTATGTTTTTCGAGCTGAATAAACATGTTACATTGAATAAAAACATATCCAGTTTGGTAGAAAAGTAACTTATCTTGCCTTTGATAACATTTATTTGTTATATATTTGTTTTTTGACAACTTTTTCGAATCTATGTGTACAGTAATACAAAACCAAGTATAGAATAGGTACAAAACATCCCCTCTCCATGTTAAGAATGGCTTTATAAATAATAACGTTATTATTTCAGCACGGATCAATAAGTGCACTAGTACCGTTTAGATTGTTCAACATTCCGAAACCATTAAAACTCATTTTACCCTTTCATTATCGACAAAATATTTTGCTGGCTGAAATAAAATATCACATTTAATTGGAAACAAAGTCTTATCAATTGAACAAAATATTTTGATAAAACATTTATATCGAAAATTATTTTTTATCTAACTTTCCACGAAACAAAGCTAAATCTAACTTTGGTTTGGAAATTTAAATATGAAAATCATTTCGAAGTGAAATCTGATTTACCTGTAATGACGTCACGTCTTGCTGAGCACAAAAAAAAATATAAACGTGTTCCCGGTCCGTAAAGAATTGCCAATTACCACTTTTAAGTTTACCGATACAACATTTTGTTGTCTAATCACAGTCCCGCACAAAATAAAACAGTTCAATATGATAAATAAAAATTAAGTTTTCGATTTTTTTTAATTGAATCTTTTATGCCGACGATTTAATATTCGAAAAGATCATCACTAGTGTTAAAGCCCTTTTTTTTTTTTAATTCTTCGTATCTATTAACACTAGAAGAAAGATTCGATGTTTTTCGGGATTGGATTGAAAACAATATGTCCATTTCTCTTCAGCTCATAACACCATTCTTCACATTTTAGTACGTATATAATATTTGAACTGAACTATTTTTAACCTTAATTCTAAACTGACCGTAACCGGATATAAACTAACTCTAACTTAAATTATGTTTTGTGTATATTTAGAAAAAAAAAACGATTTAGTTCGGTTCAGATTCGGTAGAATCACCCTCATTCTTAAATTAAAACAAAACAAATTTGGATAATTAGAACCAGTAGATTAACTCAGCATCGATTAGGTGGAAACGGATGTTAGTACAGTGTAATTTATTGAAATGAATTTTGATAAATAGACAATTACCCACCCCCACTTTAGAAAGTTGCTTTGGTGAAATGGATAAGGACCTCGATTAACCACTCGGTTCCATAATACCACATTCACCTCTGGATGTTGGCAACCTTCATGTAGTCTCTCCTTTAAGTACCTGATTCTAGAAAGAATAAGGAATACCAATTCCACCACGAAATTCAAGACAATCAAAAACGTCGTACCGTGTTGAATCATACGAATTTACATTTTAACTTCATTCGAAGCAAACCCAGTGGGGTTTTTTTTTCTGATATCCATAATGAGAACTGGGTACTATTGCGCCAAACTCTGAACCCCTTATTAACATTTCTATTTTTATTTTGTTAATTTCTATAACATTTAACTGAAAATAAAGTAAAACGTCGTATTTCTTTACATTTCGTGTCAAGCGCGAACGCAGACCCCAACGATAATAGTGTATAACCTTTTATAAAAATAAAATTTACTTATTTAAATTCTGAGGGAAATGCAGGTTCAGAATATATATGGTCATCAGAGTCGACATCGATTTGGTTGAAACGGATGTTAGTACAGTTATCTCACAAACTATTTTAGTTTATCGAGGCTCAATTAACATTTGTTTCCTGATTAAAACTTAACGTATTTTCATGATTATTCTTATCCTAACAATAATCTTTTCAGAATCGTGTTTAACAGCAAAAATATTTAATTCAGTTGTTTTTATAAACTAGCAGTTCAGCCCGCCTTTGCTTGGGCCCTATGTACTGTTCATAACTTTATGTGCATATGTATACATATATTAAAAAGTTTTGCTCACGTCCACGTAACCTACATCTAAAATTTCAAGTGTTTAGATAAAAAAATTGGCGGAAGAGTTTGGTAGAGTTTGCAAAGGGCAATTCGTTCAACTTTGACCTTGTCAGCAGCCAAAATTTCGCCCAAAAACTGATTAAAAAGCTTGCCGTATGTCTGATAACTAATGTTTAGACCAGAAAATTGTCTGAAAAGTTTGCTAGAGACCGCAAAGGTCAATTCGTTGGAATTTTGACAACTTAACATGCATTGTTTTGGGCTCAAATCCAATTAAAATGCTTGATCCATGTCCAAGTAACCTACATTCAAAATTTCAAGTGTTTAGACCCAAAATTGACGGAGGAGTTTGATAGAGTTTTCAAAGATTAAATCGCTGAACTTTGACTCCTTGACAGCCAAATTTCTGGCCGAAAATCCGATTAAAAAGATCTCACCACCCTTTATGTCAAATCTCGAGTCTGTAGACTGAAAATTGACAGAGTAGTTTAGTAGGGAAATGTACACACAGATACACACACACAGACAATTTCACTTTATAGTTATACTAGCATGGGTGCCCGCCGTTGCCCGGGTGTTTGAAGGTGCATGTTGAGCAAAAAAGAAAAAAAGGTCAATTTTTTAAACTTTGACCCCTACTGTGACACCTTAAAATTTATTGTTTTGGGCTCAAATCAAGTTATTAAGTTAGATCCATGTCCAAGGAACCTATATCTAAAATTTCAAGTGTTTAGACCGAAAATTGTCGAACTTTTACCCCTTAACAGCAAAATTTCTGGCCGAAACCCTATCACATAGATTTTCCCAAATCTCAGTACTCTGTATACTAAATTTCGAGTCTGTAGACTGAAAATTGACAGAGTTATTGCGAAGGAAAATGTACACAGACACACATACAGACAGACACACACGCGTTCACTTTTATAGATATATAGATAGATAGATTGGAATCCATTTTTCTTATTAATACAAAGGGAGAGTAGGAGGAACGAGCGAGCAACTGAAACTCTACTTTCACTGCACATCTCTTAGAATACATTCAAATCCTGAACATCTATAATGAGACGCCATATTCTGGATGAGAAGAGAGACAGAGAGAGACAGGTGGAGGGGAAGGAGAGAGAGAGAGAAAGAGAGAGAGAATATTTTTTTGTATATATACGTTGCCAAATATAATTTCATAATATAAAAATTACTAAAAGACAAAATTAATTTAAGAATAGAATCAATATTTTATTTTTAACGAATATTTTTACTTTGTCTTCCATGCAAATAATATCTAAATAGATTGCAAAGCCATATCTTCAACACCCCGCACTAACGACGCCTGGGTTCGTTGCATTTGCTTTACGGCATATCAACACTTTTAAAATTATTTAATGCCAAATTCGGTTATTTCAGTAGATGTTTTTATGCTTAAAGTTGTGTTCAAGTCTAACGTAAATAAGTTCTTGATGAGCCGTTCCATATAAGTTAACAAATTTACCGAATTTTCATTACTAATGATTACTATATTGTCCAATGTCTACTGTACACTCTTTAACCCTTATCCTTGAGTGGCCTCTTGGCCTTGATAAGTGGTGATGCCTATGTAAAAAAAAAAAAGTTCTTTATATTACCAAATATTTATTCATGATGTTTGGTTGGATTATTTTGTTTTACGGCATATCAACCCATCAATCATTTTTTTCAAAACTTTTATACGTCAAGTTTTGTCGTCCATGTTAAAAATATCGAAAGGAGAAGACTGCAAAAAATATCTTTTAGCGCCATACACCAACGATGTTCCTATTTACAATGCCTCCCCACGGGACAGGGTCGTTTTTTAACGTGGAGAAAATGAACAAAAATAAAAAATTGTCTCAGTCGTGAAGGATTTCTCCTCCACTGACAGAGAACAAGAAATTGAAGTGCAGCATCTGAAGAACAGATACTACACTTTTTTTTTTTATTTGCTTCCCCACTGAGCAAATTAGGCAGGAGGCCGTTTTTAATGTGGAGATAGGGGGGGGAGGGAAATGGGGATCCAGCTCCCGAGAGGAGGGAAGTGGGAGCTGGATTAGAAACTGTTGGTATGAAGGGTTGCCCCTTCAGTGACCAAGGTCAGATATGTGGGGTTACCCCCACATATGGTCTTTGCTAGTCATAGCTGGTCTGTGCTAGTCATAGCTTTGCAGTATCTGCCGGAACAGATACTACACTTTGATCTTGTCCCGAAGGCCAAGTACTATATAGTAACGACGTTTGGTTTTATTTTACGGCATATCAACCCTATCTGAATTATTTTATATTAAATCCGGTCATTTAAGTAAACGTTTATATGTTTTGAGTTTTTTTATATCCTCAAATATTTGTGGTGTTTTGTTTGGTTGTTTTGTTTTACGGCATATCAACCCATTTCAAGTTCAATTATTGTAGCAAAGGTTTTATACTTCTTCAATATTTTCAAATATTTATTTATGATGTTTGGTTTGGTTGTTCTGTTTTACGGCATATCAACCCATTTCAAGTTCAATCATTGTAGCAAAGGTTTTATACTTCAAGTTCAATATTTTCAAATATTTATTTATGATGTTTGGTTTGGTTGTTCTGTTTTACGGCATATCAACCCATTTCAAGTTCAATTATTGCAGCAAAGGTTTTATACTTCAAGTTCAATATTTTCAAATATTTATTTATGATGTTTGGTTTGGTTGTTTTGTTTTACGGCATATCAACCCATTTCAAGTTCAATTATTGCAGCAAAGGTTTTATACTTCAAGTTCAATATTTTCAAATATTTATTTATGATGTTTGGTTTGGTTGTTTTGTTTTACGGCATATCAACCCATTTCAAGTTCAATCATTGTAGCAAAGTTTTTATACTTCAGGTTCAATATTTTCAAATAATAATATAGATAACCCCCATAATTTATTATACCATACCTGTTCACACTGAAACACTTATCACAATATTCTGTGGATCTATATTAAAAAACCTTGTTAAACTTTGTGACATATTTCCATTCTATGGAGGTCAGGCGCGAACGAACACCCCATAATTATATTATACAAAATTTCTTCAAACTGAAACATAATTATCAAAGTATACTTACGCAGATAGATATGAAAAGTCTTTATTAAAGTGTGTGCCTATTTCCATTCTATGGAAGCTAGGCGCGAACACAGACCCCACAATTTTATTATATCATCCCTATTTAAGTTAAAACATACTTATCAAATTATTCTTATGTATATCTATATCAAAAACACTTGTAAACGTTTTTTTTTTTAATTTTTTAATTTTTTATTTCCATACTTTGTGGACCAGGCGCGAACGCAGACCCCACAATTTTAATGAATCACCGTTCTGCCAGATCAAACATACCCATTCCTGTGTCTCGATACATCTTCTATCATTATATGTGATCTGTTTTTTTTTTTAAATAATCAACCATATAGGAGCCTATTCGTGACTAGACACACACACACACACACACACACACATTCAGCTTTATATTATAGATTAATAAAATAATACTTATCTCAAAAATGAATTTCAATTAAATAATATAAGTGCATTGCAGTTGGAGGAGATTACTTCTAAGGAGACTAGAATTTCATGTGTATCATCAATACGAAAAAAGTCTAGAAACTTATTTAAGGTACGTCGTATTCTGTTTTGATAGTGAGAATTGCTTTACTTACATAATCATGAAAAACTATAATAGATAGATTATATGAATTTTCTATTTATAGTATTTAAAAAAAAATGATGAATTGAATTAATTATTTTATGATTTATAATGTTAATAAAATTTAAATCTTGGAGTTTTGTTTTTTTTATAAAATCCACAAACCTTTTAAAAAGATTTCTTTATTACTCAAAACAGATAGTGCAACTAAATTATCTAGATCTGACCAATGTTGGAAACGACGGGAAACCTAAAAAAAAAAAAAAAAAAAAAAAAAAAAAAAAAAAAAACCGGCTTGCACCGGCACATTTTTTTACCGCTCAAGAGCCCTGAATAGAATACGTTCCTCACTGTCTACCAAATTCAGCCCCTGTCTCATTGCCGCAGTGCTGGATCCCTGTGCTTCTATTACAAGTACTTTAATGGAATATGCTTCGACATACTTGCTACTCTAATGCTTATCCCGCAATGTAAATGCTCCCGACCAACTCGACAATCAGCAAAATTCCTTTCTTTCACCCTAGAGATCCCCAGATCTTTAAAAGACTTTTACTTTAATTGCTTCCTTCTTTCGGCCACTAGCCTTTTGAATCTTCACCGTATCCCTGACTGTACCGTTATGTTGTGTAGTCGGGTCGGGGGTTCATATCCGTGACACGCATAACGGAGGACTCCGAACGATGACATGTATCTCTGTTTACATCATGACGACTGTGATGATAATTCTTTTATCATATTAGTAATACGGAGGTGAGACATTTATGCAACATTTCTTGTTAGTACATATAGAGGGGTGAGGGGGAGAATCATTATTGATGATGGAGGAGGAGGATAGACTATTAATACTTGGAAAGGGGGTTATACAAAATTCGTTTACACGATGATGATAGATAACACACATTTACCTTTCAGTTGTAATGATGACACGAAGACAACGAGTTACAAAATATACATGGTGATTCTTTATTCATCAGCTGATTGATGACTCAGGAATTCAAGCTACATGGTCTCCTCTTCACCTCTAAGGGCATCAGCTTCATTGTCGCTGTCCGACTATCGCCTATAACTGACTCTGTCACTCTCTTTGATTGTCTCTAACTTCGAATCCTGTCTCAATATAATTACAATCTCCTTTCTTTATGACATCGGAGGTGTGACTTTATCATGTTTCAATTTACCTGTGCTCTTTGCACATGTATATACACACCTCTGATAAACAAAAGAAATCCGTAAATTAAATTGTATCATTTAATCTATTTGTTACATAACATTTTCAACTTTGTTGTTGCCCATTCTTTTAACTGACATATTTAATATCCAGTTATTTCTAAAAGAATGGACAATCGCTCTAACTTTGACATAAATAATATTTAGTTATTTGCGAGAACAATGGCAATCGTTCTGCATTCCTAGGATTTCAATATCTATTATCTTTTAACATTTGCGTACAGGGTTCGATTCTAGCCTTTTCCTAATATAATTTTCAAACTTATCTAGTTTTGCTTTCTTACTTACTGGGGTCTTGTCCATTTTCATAAAAATTATACAAACATTTAAATGTAATGTGAATAAAGATTTCGTTACACAACTTTCCATATCTGGTGGCCCTATTAGTTTAGGTGCTAATTCATTTAACATCTAAGTAACAGTGTGTCTACTTTTAATGAAACTCAATTTTTCGACTGTCAGGTTTCACTACAAAATCAAAGAACACAGACATCTGCCTGACAACGGAAACATGGATAGAAGTCTTACTTCTCCATATTAAATGAAGTATACCATGGAAATGTTGATAATTCAAAAACTATTCATCTGGTTGAACTGAAATTTTTTACGGTGTTACATTTTATAAATATACTAGCGAGGGGTACCCGGCGTTGCCCGGGTGTTTGGAGGTGTGTGTGGAAACTCCGGGGGGGGGCGTAAAAAAAGTAAGTATGAGGATCGAACCCGAACCCTTGAGGCAAAGTTGTAAATTAAAGTGTGAAAAAAAACGTGCGACGTTAACCATTGCCCCACCGCGACATGCTAACGGAAACACGTTTGAATTTATTTAATTACTTGGATTTAGCAGGTGCCCGTTTTAATGAGTGAATGCGGTCAAGTTTGACTGTGGGATTTCATTTACTGCTGAACACTTCTCGCCCCACCAAGATGTTATAGGAAAAAGACTAACCCACATGCGGCGAGCAACAAATGTTGAATATTTATCTTCACGAAATCGAGCAAATTAAATAGACAGACGAGCTTCGTTGTTAACTCTGAGATATTACGATTTATATGTGATATAAAAAGTTTTAAAAAGTTGTGAAGCGACCGACCGCTTCTCTTAAAAAAGCCTTTTGTAGACACACAGAAAAAGCGAACACATATACATACATACATACATACATACATGCATACATACATACATTTTCGCTTTTATATTTGTAGATATATATACTAGCATTTCAGCCCGGCGTTGCCCGGGTGTTTGGAGGTGTATGTTGAGCAACAAAAAAAAAGCGTCAATTTTTTTAATTTGACCCCTATTATGACCCCTTAACATTTGTTTTGGGCTCAACTCAAGTTATTAAGTTAGATCCATGTTCAAGGAACCTATATCTAAAATGTCAAGTGTTTAGACCCAAAATTGTCGGAGGGGTTTGGTAGAGTTATCAAAGGTCAAATCGTTGAACTTTGACCCCTTAACAGCCAAATTTCTGTCCGAAAACTGATCACAACGATTCTCTCAAATCTCAATACCCTCTATATCAATTTCAAGTCTGTAGTCTTAAAATTGACAGAGTTATTGCGTAGGAAAATGTACATAGACACACACACGAACACGTTCACTTTTATAGATATACTAGCACGGGTGCTCGGCGTTGGTCGGGTGTTTGGAGGTGTATGTTGAGCAAAAAAGAAAAGCGGTCAATTTTTTTTAATTTGACCCCTATTATGACCCCTCAAAATTTATTGTTTGGGGCTCAAATCAAGTTATTAAGTTAGATCCATGTCCAAGAACCTATACCTAAAATTTCAAGTGTATAGACTCAAAATTGTCGGAGGAGTTTGGTAGCGTTCTAATAGGTCACATCGTTGAACTTTAACCCCTTAACAGCTAAAATTTTGGCCGAAAACCGATCACAAAGATTGTCCCAAATCTCAGTAGCTTGTATACTAAATTTCGAGTCTGTAGACTTAAAATTGAGAAGGTTATTGTGTAGGGAAATGTACACAGACACACACACAGACACGTTCACTATTATAGATATATAGACTAGCATTTCAGCCCGGCGTTACCCGGGTGTTTGGATGTGTATGCTGAGCAAAAAAAAAAAGTGGTAGTAAGAAGGCAGGCTCGAACCCGTACCGCGAAGGAGGAAAAGAACGGGGAAAAAAACCTGACGTCTTTGCAGTTACGACCACCGCCAAACCGGAAGTGACTTATGCTTAAATGAAGGCTAGACAATCGAAAGTAGAGGATGACTTTCAAAAACATCGGCGAAAAAAGCGACCCCCCCCCCTGTAGAAAAGTATCCAGTTTAAGGTGAAGATATTAATGCTTTTAGCCAATTTTTTGATAATTGCCATCTGAAAGGTCGAACTTCAAAACGCTACTAATCTTGGTAAAATCCATCGCCTCTGTCAAAAGTTTTAGGCAGACATGCAAACATACATACATACATACATTTATATATTGGTAATCGTCTTCATCTTCGAGGCTCTCGTCACCATTGCGAAATTTCTTGAACCACCGTTGTGCCACACGTTAATTAGTGGATGAAATGCGGAATATTCTGTGTAGCTTAATCGCCATATATATTTTATAACTCACTACCTAGCTCTACATACGTATTGAGCACTCTTGAAGTAAACACGATGAAGACGGTCGCGGCTGGTCGACTGCTGTTGATAATAAACATTTGAAAGCCTTAATTGAAGGCGATCCTCGCAAAACCACACTGTTACTGTTGAAGTCGAGGTCGACCACTCAATAGTCGTTCGCCATTAAAGAAAATAGAGAAGTAAAAAAAAAAAAAAAGTTGGATTAATGGGTGCCGCATGAATTAATCGATAATAATAAAAAATCGTCGTTTTGAGGTGTCTTCTACGCTCCTTCTGCGCAACAAGACGGCCCATTTCTCGAGCAAATTGGATTCTCTCTGACAACCAGCAACGTTCTGCACAGTGGTTGGGTGCCGGAGAAGCTCCACAACACTTTCTGAAGCCGAAATTGCACCAAAAAAGGTTATGGTGACTGTTTTGTGGTCTGCGGGCGGTCTCATCAATCACAGCTTTTTGAATCCGGGTGAAACGATTACGACAGAGAAGTACTGCCAACTGATTGACGAAATCGACCAGAAGGTCCAACATATGTGCTTGAGATTGGACCAATTCTCTTCTATGACAACGCTCGCCCGCATGTTGCACAATTGACCCTGCAGAAGCTGAACCAATTGGGCTAAGAGACTGCCTCATCCGCCATATTCACCGGACCACTCGCCCACCGATTATATCACTTTTTTCAAGCTTTTCCACAACTTCCTGCGCAAAAAAATGCTTCAAAAGCCGAAATGATGCTGAATCGGCCTTCAATGACTTCATCGCTTCCAGAACTCCGGATTTCTATGCTAATGGGATATATAAACTTGTTTCTCGTTGGCAAAAATGTGTTGATTCTAATGGTTCTTATTTCGAATAATAATGTTTATTATGAAAGTTAGTTATTTGAACGTCAAAAAGCGACATTAGTTTTGCACCAACCAATAGACGTTCTTGTGGCGCGTTTGCTCAGCATACAAGAGGTTTAGGTTTCGAATCCTGAGCTCGGATTTGTCAAACTGATGAGCCCAAATAAGGGCTAAACTAGAGTTTTGGACTTCCAGTTTATTGGCTGTCATGACTTGTGAGCTGCGACGTTGTTTGTGGAAATATATATATAACTACTTCATTTACTCACATAAAATTAATATACGAAAGTATAAATTTCTGCGTAAACTTTAAGTATTCACTTCAAAAGTGCTCAATACGTAGGTAGAGCTAATAGTAAGTTATATATTTTATAATTTACTATATATACTGTTTTAAAAATAATAAATAAATAAAAATGTTATATACGTCCAAACAAATTAAAAGGGCGACTTTCTAAGTAAATAAAAAAATGAGCTTCGAGGCGGAGCCAATATTAACCGTATGTATCGCTTGAAAAAACAACAATAACATATCTCTCTCTCTCTCTCTCTCTCTCTCTCTCTCTCTCTCTCTCTCTCTCTCTCTCTCTCTCTCTCTCTCTCTCTCTCCCTATATATTGTTTCGGATATATTCGAAAGCTACTCAAGAATGAGGGTTAATGGATATACAGTAGTCAATGGGAAAATGGTGTAGTAATCGTTAGTAGTGGAAATTTGGTAAATTGGATTATTTAAGATGACTCATCAAGAACTTGTTTACATTGGACTTGAATGCGACTACAATTTGGTCGCATTCAAGCAGGACAACGGAACAGAATTTCACACATGTGTGCAGTTCTAAGAAAGAAGCTTTGTTTATGGAATCTACGTTTAGGTTTAGGCACAGATAAAGCGTGTTTTTCGTGAAAATCGGGTAAGGGGAACCATAGATTGGAGCTCAGCCGACAAAGCAGAGGCAGGCTCGCAACGTCTCTTCTGTGAGGAAAAGATTGCAGGGAAGAGAAAAGAGCATAAACAAAATTATGGTTTTATTCGAGCTATAGCCGAACCTCGATAATCGCTCAAAAACCGAAAAGTGAATGAATTACAATTGGTGACATTTATTAAATGTGTTTCTGTTAGTATTTTGTTTAATTTCCGATTTTTAGCGATTATCGGGGTTTGAATGAAACCACTATTTTGTTTTGTGTTTTAACTCAACGACCTTTACTAAAGAAAAGAAAACACTTTGAAATAAGTAAATCACAAAAAAAAACTTGTCCGTGTAGGTAGGAGAGTAACTTTGCTTGCCTTTGGTAAACTTTATTTGTATTTATTTTTTCCATTTATTTATTTATTTATTTATTTATTTGTTAGCTTAGGAAACAATTTTTACAAATACTCAAAGGGAAATAACTCATAAAGTACTAAGAATTTCAGAAGGTAGGTGATCTCCCTTAGATCAGTTAACCTCTAAACAAAAAAAATGTTGGTTCATTTTTAACAATGACAAAACAGGAAAACACAAAATATTATTCACAGTAAAAAAAAAATAATAATATAAACGCTAACGAAGAATGAAAAAAAAAATTCTGATTAAAAAAATTGATCGAATACAAATTAATCGAGTTCATTATTTTCGATCTGTAATGATCGCGACGTCAGGTTTTAATTCACTCGTTCAAATGGTGAGATTTTTAAAAGAATATAGAAGCTTAACCCATTGTTCTAAAGAGAGTAATTCTGTTTTATCAAGAGATTTATTCATTTTTTTTCCATATGATGATCTGGGACGTTAAAATTAACAAAGAAAAAACGACGATAATTGCAGAAGAATTGTAATTTTTATTAAACAAACAATCTAAGAATTATAAGAACAGTGAATCTTTTAGTAAAATAGAGTTATTTCCCTTAGCAGAAATTGGCAGAAAAAAATATTTTTCACCCCCTGTCTGGTGATAAATGTTTAGAATGATGCCGCGCGCACGCGCGCGTATGTGTGTGTGTGTGTGTGTGTGTGTGTGTGTGTGTGTGTGTGTGTGTGTGTGTGTTTTACAGAAAGTCAATAGTTCAACAAAAGTTCATTTTTTGTACATGCTAAAAACTTTATTGCCGTGGTATTATAAAATATTCTGTCCAAAGATTAAAAAAAAAAAAAAAAAAAAAAAAAAATCTTAGTAGTGACGCTAAGGATGTGCTTGTGTTTAATAGTCTACCAAAAATTCGACTATATACTCGTTAAAAGGTTATTCAAAATAATCTGCTTCAACTGTCGAGCTTCAAAATATTACCGATAATGAATGATCGTTTTAATATAACGGACAACGGATTTATATGTTTCTAATTTTATTATTGCACAAAATCAGTATCTAAAATTTCAAGTGTTTAGACCCAAAATTGGCGGAGGAGTTTGATAGAGTTCTTAATGATCAAATCGTTAACTTTGGCCCCTTAACAGCCAAACTTCTGTCCGAAAACGGATTGCAAAGATTTCCCCAAATCTCAGTACCCTGTATATCAAATTACGAGTCTGTAGACCGAAAATTGACAGAGTTATTGCGTAGGGAAATGTACACAGACACACAGACATTTTCACTTTTATAGATATACTAGCATTTCAGCCCGGCGTTGCCTGGGTGTTTGGATGTTCATGTTGAGCAAAAAAAAAAAAAGTGGTAGTAGGAAGGCAGGCTCGAACCCGTACTGCGAAGGAGAAAAAGAATGGGAAGAAAAACCTGACGTCTTTGCTGTTATGACCACGGCCAAACCGGAAGTGACGAAGGTTTAAATTAAGGCTAGACAATCAAAAGGAGAGGATGACTTTCGAAAATATCGGCGAAAAACCGACCCCCCCCCCGTACAAAAGTACCCAATTGAAGGTGAAGATATTAATGTGTTTAGCCAATTTTTCGTTAGATAGATTTGACCTAAATGGTTACATGTCGTTTAAACGGTAACTAGTTAGAATGGTTGATTATTTTACGTTAAATTTAGACGCGAAACTCATCCCCTAATCAAAATTCCTTTCACAATGGTTTTTAGGGGGGGGTCAGACTGGTCACATCTCCTTTAAAAAAGTAGAATCTCTTTTGGAGTGTGATATATTTTTTTAAAAAACTCATTTACATAAAAAAAATCACTTTTTTTTGCGAACTATTAACGAAAAGTGAAATGGTGACTTGCTTACGATTAAACCAAAAATGCATGTTGGTGGATTTAATTTCGTAAATCAGTTATATAATTAATATGAAATTTATGGTTCGTTTCCGTATTTCGCGTTCTTGAGTTGCTTTTTTATTTGAATAAATATTCGATTAGAAGTAAACAGTAATAATATTATTCTGTGTCTGTGTACATTTCCCTACGCAATAATTCTGTCAATTTTCAATCTACATACTCGAAATTTGATATACAGAGTACTGAGATTTGGAAAAATCTTTGTAACCCGTTTTCGGACAGAAATTTGGCTGTTAAGGGGTCAAAGTTCAACGATTTGACCTTTGAGAACTCTACCAAACGCAATCCGCCAATTTGAGGGTCTAAACACTTGAAATTTTAGATATAGGTTCTTGGACATGGATCTAACTTAATAACTTGATTTGAGCTCAAAACAATAAATTTTAAGGGGTCATAATCGGGGTCAAAGTTAAAAAAATTGACCGCTTTTTTTTTCTTATTTGCTCAACATACACCTCCAAACACCCGGGCAACGCCGGACTGAAATACTAGTAACTAATAAAGTAGACACAATACAAAGAGGTAACGACAAAAGCAAAGACATAATGAAGAAACACAAATGTTTGGATAAAGACGATATAATATCGTGTTTTATTTTTACCAAGAAATAAATGGTACAAATATACAGCAAATGAATTCAAGATCAGCCGTGACGAGAACTAGCGTCTGCCGTCTCACGGGGTTGAGATTCTGGAATCCTTGAGGTAGGAACTGGAAGTCGGCGGGCACTGGTACAGTAGCTGGACGTTAGTAGTCACTAGTACGGGTAGCCGGACGTCAGTAGGCAATGGAACGGGTAGCTGAACGTTAATGGGCGCTGTGCTACGGGTAGCTGCACGTCAGTAGGTACTGGAACGGATAGTCGGGCGTCAGTGGGCGCTGGAGTAAGTAGCCGGTCGTCAGTGGGCAAGGAAACGAGTAGTCAAACGTAAGTGGCGCTGGAAGCCGGTAGCTGGACGTCAGTTGACGGGTTGCTGAACGTCAGTTAGCGCTGATACGGGTAATTGGACGTCAGTCGGCACTGGAGCGAGTAGTTGGAACTGGAGAGTGGATGGAGTGAGCTGGAGGCACTGCAGAGGTAAACTGGGGTCGCTTGAAACTGCAGAAGTAAGCTGAAGTCGCTGTTATTTTGTTTTTTTGCGAAAAATTAAATTTTGTGTTATTTCTTTGTTTTTTTTTTTGTTTTTTTTTAAGTCGTTGCTATTTTTTAGCACGGGCGGTCATGTTTTCTGCTGACGGGGGTTTCGAGTTTGTTGATATTGTAGGAGCGGTAAGTTGAGGCCGCGACAGTTTAATAATATAGAGAACGAAAAATAAAATACAAATTTGAACAACGTTTACCAATGACATTCAATTGAATAAAAATTATATTTTAAAAAAATTCATCCTATAAATAATACATAATTATAGAAAAAAAAGAATGGATTATGTTTTAATGCGGAGAGTGATCCGCGCTATTTTTTAAATCGTATTTCCACGTTTAATTAAAATTTTATGAAATGTTTTTTATTCAATTGTAATGTTAAAGTACAGAATATGTACAAAACACCCTCCCCTCCCCATGTTAAGAATGGCTTTTTAAATAATAACGTTATTATTTCAGCACGGATCATTCTCTACATGAGTACCAAAATATTAATTACTTTTAATCTCAATGCCTAAGGGAACTATTTTGCGGCGTCTAGTCATAACAGTAAATAAGACCGAGTAAACAATGACCTATGTGGATGAATACACCCCTTGTCGTCCCCTGCTGATCGCATTTATAAAGCAGCGCTGCAAACCGCGTGTAGTTTACATTTCAATTTCCTCCTAAGCTGTACGGTGCAAATTGTTTTGCGTTCCGAAAGAAGTTCAATAATGGCTGTGGTTCCGTTCGATTTCACTTTCTTCGATCAGCTAAGGGGAAAAAAACTCTGATTAAAAATCGAAACAAAAATCGTCGAACCGCACTTCCAACAGGAAAAAGCGATTTCAGATTCCATAAATCCACACGGATCCATTGACGAAATCTAAGCTGAATTGAAAAAATACCAAGTCGACGGTACAATCTAAGCAAAATATGATTGTTATTTTATCCGTCTTCTGTAACTTCCCATGAGAACGAGTTAACCTGTTTATTGGAGCAGTGGAAGAAGACCTTACACATTTTCGAAAATAGTCGGCCTTCGAAGGTCCCATCGACAAAAAGCGCTACGCTCCATATTGACTATGAACGCACAAGAGGCGAACGCCATCTTGAAGTTCAAAAACGCTTTATCTTTTTTGTTCAAACATGGCTTATTTGGACTACTATCCTTAATGCGATTAAAATTTTACCTACGACATTCTTCAGATTTTTTTTCTCGAACACAGAAATTTTTGTATCGAACTCGGATCTCTACGGAATTACAAACTAAACATAATTTTTAACCTACGAGGTAGATTGTTTTTTTTTTTTCTCTCGGTCTAGTTTTAGCGTTCAGTATTAAAAAAAATCCTATCCTCGCCTTTTATAAGGATTGAACGTTTAAACTCCAGAACTAATTGTGACTTAATGTTTCACCACGTCTTCATGTGGATGTTTACATGGGTTGAAATAAGTTACTGCTGTTTAAAGAATCGAACTTTGACCCGATGACGTCGTTCGACGATTGTGATTGATTTATATTTTTCGCTGTGTGGACGAAGCACGCGCTATTGAATTTTGTTCTTTAAAAAGTGCTTTTTCTTAATTCGTTAATTGAAATGGATTAATCAAAATAGAACGACAACAATGGACACATTTGCATGAACTTTTTAACGTGTATATTTGTATGGACAATTGAGTTTTAACAAATTTGTCACACACACACTGCCACCACCATCGACCACTATCTAACCGGATAGAATATATAAAAAGCCCTTTTTTTTCTTTCTTAATTCTCTTGAAGATCTCTCCATTTCAACGAATTAATTAAAAACTAAGATTGCAACCGTCAGTTTGAAAGTAATAAAATATTAATTTGAATTAACTTTCTTATTGGAGAAAAAAATAAATTCATTTATCTTCGTTATCGTTTATTATTGTTGTTAGTATGTTTTGCTTGCTGTAAAACCGAAGGGATTTTTTTTCTTGTTTGATTTTACTTATATAATTTGTTTTACGTGCCCCCCCCCCCGCGTAGTATAAGCACCCCCAACCACCCCGTGTTAAGGGCTTTCGGAATAAACAGCCTCCCGTGTCAAGAACGACTTTTGAAGTTAGGGTGTTTATTCCGAAAGCCGTTCTTAACACTAGGATGTTGGTGTTTATAATTCGTTGGGGCACGTTGTACAAATTTACAAACTTTTCCATATTTTTTTTTAATTATTATTGATAACAAACTACATGTTTTATAACAAACCAGTTATAACGCACAGATAGTCTCTCATATATATTATATATGTGGCAATTGTGCGTAAAACGAGGAGCCTAACTCTCATACACGCCGATAGTCGGCGTCTATCAGTTGAGAAGCGCAAAATGGATACAAGATATGAAAATGCGTAAACTTTTATCAATTTCTTTTATCGCATATCTTATTAAATAACTGTTTAAGTTAATGTCGTGTGAAATATTCATTTTTAAATTGTTAAACTATTTTCTGTTGCACATTCACTTTTTTGAAACTGCTAAAACTGTATAAAAAAAGGAGGGGGGGAAACATTTTTTTTTTTTTTTTCTGTAAATATTTTAAAAATATCTAAATAGTTTAACAAGGGTTAAATAAAGTTATTTGATAAGTTGTGCTAGTGCAGAGAATGATCCGTGCGATTTTTTAAATCGTATTTCCAAGTTTAATTAAAGTTGTTTTTTCAATTCAATTGTAAAGTTAAAGTACAGTATAGGTACAAAACATTCTCCTCTCCCCATGTTAAGAATGGCTTTTTAAATAACGTTATTATTTACGTCCGGATCACTCTCAGCACTAGTACCAAAAAAAAAAATAATTGATAAAATAGTTTACGTATTTTCATATATTGTATCCATTTTTGAAGTAGCGAAAGTATTGTCCATTTTGCGCTTCCATACTTCAACTAACAGACGCCAACTTTCGGCATGTATGAAAGCTAGGCTCCCCATTTTATGCACAATTACCGAAGACTATTATTCGTATGCTGCAAAGGGTCGGAAATAGAATTAAGACAAAAATTGCGTATATTTTATTTAATGAAATATATACACGCACACGTGTGTGAGTGTTTGCAGTTTGGATAAATATCAACCCGTTTTTTTTTTGTTTTTATATATATATATATATATATATATATATATATATCACTTTTTTTCAATTCTTTAAGAATTGAAACGACTAGAATAGAACGGCAATGATAGGATAGTACTTTAAGAGTTCCTATTTACAATGCCTCCCCACGGGACAGTTAGACACCAGGGTCGTTTTTTTTTAATGTGGAGAAAAGGATAGTACTTTAAGAGTTATTCCCCTTGGAATGCTTATCGTATCTTAACCAATAATTTGGCGCTATTTTACTCGTTTAATAAAAGATTCATTCATTTTTAGGACGCGATATTAAATCAAAACATTAAAAAATAAATAAATAAAAAAAAAAAGCCCGTAACAATATTTTTTATTTTTAATACAACGAAGTTGATAGCATTAATAATACAAAATGTAGTCTTCACACAACTATTAAGAGAATCGTTTTTGTTTTCATATCAGAATTTACGATGCTAAAACCAACGAACAAACGATATTTGCATTAGATGAAAACATTTAAAATTAAAGCTGCGGCAACTTTTTTTTTTAATTAAAAAGTAAATGTTATGGTAAGGTTTTTAAAGTCTTTAACCTTAAAAAAATACAAAGGATGAAACTTTTAAAGATGTGGGGACATTTTTTGCTGTAACAATGAAAATGCAGCGATAGTTGTTGAGAAATCGTAAACAAAGTTGATACCATGAACAATACAAAATAGTTTTTACGAAAATATTAAGAGAAAATCAAGTTTCTTTTTTAAATGCTTTCATCTCATGAAAATATCGTTGGTTCTCTTAATTAAACCATTTTTTTTTTTTTTTTTTTTTTCATAAAACAACCCAGAAAATAATGTCGAAAGTTCAAACTACTCTTAAGGACGATTACACAAATATTACGCTATAACGCAAAACCTTGTCATTTTTTTAACTTAAGAAAAGTTCACAAAAACGGGAGGAGGGTGAATGCGAGACAAAATGCAAGCGCCATTTTCTGGGAGATGAAGTTGCAGTTCAAAACAAGCGAAAAATCCTCCTCAGAATTTCCGCTTGTTTTTAACCGCTTCCACTCACAATGCAACTCTCGACAGCTAGCAATCAATAACGATATTATTGTAGATTAGGATCTTCATCTTAATCACCACCACCCCCTCCAAAAAAAAAAATAAATAAAGGAGGTGCTATTACTTTTTTTTTTTTTTTAAGTGATTACTTTTGAATATTCTAAAAAAAAAAATTGGAGTAAGAATTTAGGTAATATTGATAGCCTCTGTCCCATCGACGAAACGTTGCATCCCTCTGACTGTTCTACAAGTATTTTAATGGTGAATGCTCTGACGAACTGCAGACACTTGTGCCCCAACGACGTAGACACCCTCGATAAACCCAACAGGCAGCTAAATCCCACCCCACACAGTAGAGATCCCTAGATGTAAAAGATCTTTCTACTCCAGTAGTTTCTTCCCCAGAACCGCTAAACTCTGGAATTCCATTCCAGGTCCCTGCTTCCCCAACTGGACTGACGTGCAGACGTTCAAGTGTAACGTGAACCGAAATCTTGCTGCCCAAATCCCAACATAGTACCCCAGTAGCTGTTGCCCCTGATAGTAGCCCCCTACACCAAAGTGGCAATGTACATTGTTAAGGGTGAAAATGTAATTTAAAAAAAAAAATTAAAAAAGGTATCTTACCGGCCTTCGCGACGAAAAATAGTTCGTCTCAAAGTTGTATCAAGAAGCAGAACTTGGTGTAAGAACGAAAACATGACATCCCACGGAAACGAAACAAACATTTTTTTTTTTTTTCATTACTGCAGTTTGGCACTTCTGTATGACAGCTACATATTAGCATCAGAGACGAATTATCGATCCCTGCTCTAAGAGAACTGCCATCTAGCGGCCATTATGTGAACCTCAAATATAAACAAGTGTTTACGATAACGCAAAAATATACAATAACAAAATAAATAACCTAAAAATACATGAAAATCGAAACATTGTATAAAAATGTGTCAAAATATAATTTTTTTCAATGAATGATTCATAACTAAAAATAAAATATGGTAAAAACATGAAACAAATTGTTCTTAGAATTTTTTTTTTCTGTAAAGTTGTATAAAAATGTAGCAAAATATAATTAAAAAACATTAAACATTCATAGAAGTTTAATAAATTTTGTTGTTGTTTTTTTTTGTACAGAAAAATATAAAAATGTATCAAAATATAATTTTAGTTTGCACTAACTTTTAGAAAAAGAAAAGTTATCGACCCCTGACAAGCGACATCTGTCGATGGTTCTTGAAACTAAACTACAAACATTCGCCTCATGTAACTGTCATGCATAAATGCCCGAAGCTTTTATCAATAATAACTAGGGCTATGACAACAGCATATTCTTTTCATTGTTTGGACTCTCGAGTATATACCCGACACAGTTAATAAACCGAGAACCACATCATTCTATATAAAAGCATATAAAATATATACGAATACACACTCGAGAGTCAAAACAATGAAAAGAATATGTTGTTGTCCTAGCCCTAATATTAACCCATTTTTTTTTTTTTTGTAATAATAAAAATATATTTCATTTTCATTTAAGAATTTTCAAATCGCTCTCCCAACAATCAATATGTCTTCTTTCTTTTTATATGTTTTAAAATACGTGTTAAACAATAGTCTAAAAATAGCGATGACAATCTAAGTCGAGAAGTTGTTGTGGTCTTCGTCTTCACTGCGTCAGAATTTTCGGAATTAGGAGAATTCAAATCCTTTGAAGCCTTATCACCGTTTATCATAATAGATGTAGACTTATGTCGTGTTGAAGATTTAGAAGTTGATGAACTCTTAGAAGGTGGCGAACGACTTTTACTTTTTGGGGTTGCCAACTCAATTTTAGCTTTGTTGTTTTTCATTTTCGTCCCACGAACTACAGCGAGTGGTTTTGCTACGTCGTCGTAATTACAGTGACTGAGTATTTTATGCCACGTGTGGACATCGTAACATTGATTGCAGCGATCTTCGGTACTTTCATCCGCTGCAGTCATTAAATAGTACAGTCTTTTATGTACATATATTTTAAATTTTGTACCTTTTTTATTTTTGAGCACATTTTCATTTTCTTTAAAAATGACCGTCGCTCCACTTTTAGTCGCGGTTCTTACAGAAAATATGTCCTGTGGGTAGGAGGGTATAAGTAGTGCCATTTTTAGGGTAACTGTGACGCAGTTTCCATTCATATCCAGTAAACGTACTTCGGCGTCTCCTCTTTTTAGTGCTACGCCGCTGGTTTTCGTTCCGTCCGCTAACTCCATATAGTGGTTTTCTGACTGGAACGTGGGGTCGAAATTTTTAAATTTCCTTTCGTCTCTAATGATGTGGGAGGTTGTTACTGCATCGACTAGTAAGCCCGTGAGTGATATCGCCTTTTGTGTGTGGTAGTCCTTTATTTTGAATGCGAATATAGTTTCTTCACTATCTGTCACCTTTTTCATGGTATCCCTTCGTTTATAGCGGCAAGACTCTCTCTGGTGAGTGATGCTTTTACAATAGTTACAAGTTTTTCGTTTGTCGTTGTTAGAACAGTCTTTGGATATATGTCCCTTCCCACCACATGTGAAACACGAGGTGTCTCGCTCGTTACGGCTGTCGTTTCTTATAAAAGTTCTCGAAAAAGAAATCAATTTCATGACGTCATCATCACTACTCGACTGGTCCTTGTGTTTCAACGTCTCTTCGAAGCTGTGAAGTTCGGTTTGAAATTCTGAGAACGTTACCTCTTTGTTGCTGTGGGTAAAAGATAAAGAGTTGAACTGGCTAGGTAATCCTTTTAGTATCGTTGCGATTATTAAGGCATCGTCCACTGTTTGTCCGGCATTTCTGAGAGCCGTTAAAACGGTTTCTGTTCTTATTATATAGTCCGTGATGCTTTCATCAGCTTTCTTTTTAAGGGATGTCAGTTTGGTAAATAAAGAAATAACGCTCGGCTTTCCTTTTCCTGCGTAGTGTTCGCGTAATATTCTGAGGGATTTTCTTCCATTATCAGCGGCTTCGCTCCTTATCAACGATAGGCTGTTATCATCTAGGAACTGAACGAGCTCCGCATAGGCTTCTTTATTTCTCTCGTTATCGTGCCCGTCTCTAACAGGGTTTATGCCTAAAATGGCGTCTTTTAGATCAATCGAACGAAGATGGCCTAAGAATTTGACTTCCCAAATTTCGTATTTTGTTTCATCTCCGTCGAATAATAACCAGCTCCGCCGATTCCCATTATCTCTTCTGGGCGCATAACATGCTGAGAGTTGCATCGTGAGGTGAAGAGGTTAAAAAACAAGCAGAAATTCTAAGGAGGGAAAATAGCACGTGTGGATGGATCGAGAGAAGAAAACTTTATTTAGAACAAAGAAAAAAAGGGATTGTGGGATATTTACAACCAAAGGGAGATAATCATAAGATTAGGGTTGTCAGACTTTCACCACTAACTATTAACGAAAAAGTGTAGTATCTGTTCTTCAGATGCTGCACTTCAATTTCTTGTTCTCTGTCAGTGGAGGAGAAATCCTTCACGACTGAGACAATTTTTATTTTTGTTCCTTTTCTCCACGTTAAAAAACGACCCTGGTGTCTAACTCTGTCCCGTGGGGAGGCATTGTAAATAGGAACTATTAACGAAAAAGCTAAAATGGCTGACTTGTTTAGGAAGAAACCAAAATGCATTATGATGGATTTAATTTCGTAATAAAAATATTTTTTTTAATCGGATTCTTAAAAATTTCGTTTAATATTTCATATCAGTGTATTTCTTTTCCAATAAATATTCGAAACAATGAAAATAAAGCGTAAGTTACGTAGACGCGAGAAACACAGAGATAAAAAAAAGCATACAAAATTAAAAAGCGACTAGCAGTAGGACCATTGAATAAGAATTATGTAAAAAAACAAAAACAAGAAAAAAGATAGCACTAACATGCTATTTAACGATGTCATTATAAATGTCCTTATTTACTAGTCTCCCCACGAGGGCAGAGTTAGAGACAAGGTCGATTTTTAATGTGGGGAAAACCTAGCTCCCAAAAAAGAGGCACTCTGGATAGGAATGAAAATAAACATTGTCTCAGTCATGAAGGATTTCTCCTCCACTCACCGAGGATAGTGTGGCATCAGAACAGATACTTAACTGTGATCTTGGCTCGAAGGCCAAGAAAATGTTATGTAATTATACTAATAAAAAAGAATGAATTAAGTTTTAAAAGTATATTTATTTTTAAACTAAAAAAAATGAAGGAACTATTTTGCGACGTCTAAATATAAGCAGTAATGAGGCCGAGTACACAGTCGGCTGGGCGTACGAATACACTCCTTGTCGTCCTCTGCTGATCGCATTTGTAAACAAGCGCTGAAACCCACGTGTACTCCACATTTCAATTTCCTCCTTAGCTGTACGTTTCAACTTGTTTTGTGACCATAAACAATTTCAATAATGGCTGTGACTCCATTCGATTTCACTTTCTTCGATCAGCTAAGGGAAAAACTCGGATTAAAAATCGAAGCGAAAGTCGTCGAACCCCACTTCAGAAAGGATAAAGCGATTTCGGATTTCATGAAAAACCCACACGGATCCATTGATGAATTCAAAGCTAAATTGAAAAAATACCAAGTCGACGACGACACAACGAAAGCAAAATACGATTGTCTGTTATTTTATCCGTGTTCCATTGCTTCTCATGAAAACGAGTTGATTCGTTTGGTGGAGCATTGGAAGACCTTACAAATCTGCAAAAATAGTCGCTCTTCTAGGGTCTCATCGAAATCACGAGCAGACAAAAAGCGCTACGCTCCGTATTGAACGGATAACTAAAAGTCGATCGCCATTTTGAAATTGAAAACAAAAGTATTATTCGGCGATGTTTACATGAAACATTCGGACTACTATCCTTATCTTGGATGTTAGTTTCACCACGTTTAGACCGATGTAACCGCCGACCTTCTTCAGATATTGCTGTTCGAATTCGGAAAATTTTCTGTTAAGCTCGGGGATCTATACTGAATTACAAACTAAACTTTAGATTTAATCAACGGGGAAGATTGTTCTTGTTTGTTCAGCTCTAACCGATTTTTTTTTATTTCTTAGCATAGCTTGTGATGAGGATTGAACATTCAAACTCCACGTGGATGTTTATATGGATTAAGTTCTTTCCGTTTCTACAGGACTTCGTTGACTCGGTGACCTCATTCGCAGTGTGGGCCTGGTTCTTTGTTCTAAATAATTAAAAAAAAAAAAAAACTCCTAAAAAAAAACAAACAAAAAAAAAAACGGACGATCAACACAAAAGCAGAAAATGCTTACATAAAAAGAACAACAACTCCGACCATCTGAAAAAAAATTGTAGAAAAGAGAATGAATTATTGACATGAGTTTTTAACGTGTATACATTGGAATTGTTTATGAGTATTTTTCGTTTTTGTATTCACGCGCACACATACACGCACACATACACATACGCACACATACACATACACACACCTATTTGGCATCACTGGAAAACTTTTTTTCACCAGACAGAGCATTTAAAATAAACATTTTTTCTTATTGCTATCCGTTATAAAATATATCGTCATTTCATTGAGCGAATTAAAAACTTACACTGCAATCATCACAGATCGATAATAATGAAATCGATTAATTTGTATTCAATCAATATATTTTATTAGGAAAAAATAAATCATTTCGAATTTTCGTCAGTGTTTTTCATTAATTTTATTTTATTTATTGGTTCTCATGTATCTGATGTTTCCCTGATTCGACTTTCGCCTTTTCTCGCTCACATGTCCATATTCCGAATTCGTAGCAGTGGGTCGACATCAGTGGACGTTTTTGTACGATAAACAGTCATCTTCTTTTTTCTTTTTTTTTATATGGATGTCACCACTTATCAAAGTCCAGAAGCCACTCGGGGATAAGGGTTAAGTCTCACCTGTCTTTAAATGTATGTATGCATGTATGTATGTATGTATGTATGTATGTATGTATGTCTCACAAAAACTTTCGACAGAGGCGACGGATTTGCTAGATATCGTTTTGAAGCTCGACCTTTCAGACGACAAATACCGAAAAATTGTCCAAAAACATTAATTCCTTCACCCTCAATTGATTCTACAGGGACGGGTCGCTTTTTTCGCCGATATTTTCGGAAGTCATTGCCTCTTTTCGATTGTTTACGTCACTTCCGGTTTGGCGATGGACGCAACAGCGTTTTTTTTTCCGCCTTCGTGTCACGGGTTCGAGCCTGCCTGCCTACTACAACTTTTTTTTTTTTTTTTGCTAAACACACACCTCCAAACACCCGGGCAACGCCGGGCACCACGGCTTGTTAACAATGTTTTTTAAAGTTTAAAATATTTCAAACTGATATAAATTATTTTACAGTAAAAAATTAAAAATAATTAAATTAAAACAAACATAATTTTTCTTATTTCGAATTATTTTTTTCAAAAAATCCATTTTTTTACTTGATTAATAAATTTAAAAATTATTATTGCAAATTACCTGAGAATTTAATAAACAAAAATACCATAAAAACTTTATTTAGCTAGTAAATACTATACTAAAATAGCGTTTGTAAATTTAGTAATTAAGTAAAAATGACTTTTTACTTGATTAAATTAGTCGAAATAAGAAAAATTAATTTTTTTAATCTACTTATTTTATTGCGTAACAGTTTATATCAGTTGATTACTAAATTTAAAAAATTATTCTATGCGATTTAACTAACAGTTTGATAAACAAAAATATGGTAAAAACTTAATTTGACTTGTAAATACCATGCAATAAATGTTTTTATAATTTATAAATATTTTTTTAATTTAGTAATCAAATAAAAAAAAAAAATGGAATTTTTACTTGATTCGAAATAAAATTGATTTTTATTTGAACTGAATTATTTTTATTGTGCAATCGTTTTTATCAGTTTTAAATAGGTTTTACTTTAAAAAAAACATGTTAATGAGCATTTTGGTATATAAGACAAATATCCACTGATATCAGCCAACTGCTACAAATTCGGAATAAAGGCAGGTGAACGAGAAAAGGCGAAAGTAGAATCAGGGAGTTATCGGCTACATGAGAATCTATTTTTATTTGAACTTATTTAAGGAACGATAACAGACAAACGCTAAGTACTTGATGAGTACTTGATGAGTTATTTCCCTTTGACTCGTTTTCGCCTCTCGTTCAATTCCAAGGTTTACAATAAATTAACAGAAATCGAATTTAATTCACGTCACAAAACCAAATAAATTTGTTCTTGTTTTTATTATCTTATTTTTCGGATGAAAAATGCAGAGAAGCATTTTTTATTCTATTTTATTGACAAATTTGACGACCGTTTCAACCGAAAATCAATGACAATAATCGTGCCCGTGCGTGCTGGTATTTATTCAATTCTGTTTTTGTTTTGTTTTTTAAGCGACAGTATCTCAGCTTACTTTTTACACACATAAACACACTAACACATACACACTCACACACATACACACATACATATACTAACACACACACATACACAGGTTTGAATTACCTATACACACAATCCTCGAGTTTTTATTTTGTTTTTCAGGACAAACTGACTTACTTCCCCTTACAAGTAAAACCTTACAAAATATTCAAAATAGCAAAGTATTCGGCAATACATGAAAGGCTGTAAATGACAAAGTTCTCTCTGATTCTCTCTCCTCTGATCTCGAGCGAGTGGTTCAGTGGAGGAAGACTTGGCTGGTTACCTTTAATGCATCTAAAACCAAGCTTCTATCTTTACATCATTAACGCTCTGATCCCCATCTGGCATCAATTGAAATCGATGTCTCTCGTCTAGGAGAAGCCCATGTTTTGACAAGCTTCTGGGCTTGACCTTTACTGCTGATCTGAAATGAAACGCGTACATCAAGTCTGTTGCCAAGGTCGCTGGAAAGATGGTGAGGTCCTTCTGGTGCTCCAGAAGATATCTCACTACTGATGCAATTCTCTATCTATATAAAAGTCAAGGATGTCCGAGGATGGAATACTGCTGCCATATCTGGACAGGAGCTGCTAAAAACAGCGTATCCTGCCTTGACAGAGTACAAAATAGACTTCGTGGCTTAGTGGGGGATGCTCTTTTCTCTTCCCTGCAACTTCTCTCCCACAGAAGAGACGCTGCGAGCCTATCTTTGTTTTATCGTTATTTCCATGGCAGGTGCTCGTCTGAACACCAATCTCTGGTCCCCCCTCGCCAATCTTTTACGAAAAACACCCGTCTTGCTAAATCCACTGTCGAAAATTTTCCCCACTCTATATCTGTGCCTAAATCAAAACGTAGATTCCACGGACAAAGCTTCTTTCTTAGAACTGCACGCCTCTGGAACTCTGTCCTGTCTGCCTGCTTCCTACCTGACTACAACCTGGATATCTTCAAGTCTAACGTAAGCAAATTCCTGATGAACCGCCCTCTTAAGTAGATACTTTATTAAATCTCAACACTAACGTACTGTACTTGCAATGTCCCTTATCCCTGAGTGGCTTCCGGGACTTGATAAGTGGTTACCACCTTGTAAAAAAAAAAAAAAAAGATTTCCTCGAAACAGCTATACACTGGCTTATACAAGGACTGGTACGCATACGATTAGTGTTGTTATCTTAAATGACGTCACTTAGCTTGATACTCCACCAGACTAGGTGAATTGGAATTTGGCCAAACCAAAAAAAGACCACAAAATAGTTAATTGATCAATTTGAAAAAGGAAAATTAGTGTTTATTACTGGTTTCCTAATTCATCATTTGAAAAATGGAAGAGAATCTTGATTGTACATTCCAATAATTATGTACGCGTGCCTTAAATAAGTTTCTTAACATTTTTCGTATTGGCATTTTTATTAATACTACACACATAAAACTCTAGTCCCCTTCAAAGTAATCTCCTCCGGCTGCAATGCATTTGTATTGTCCCAATAACTTCTGGAAGGTTCCATGGAAGTCCTCTTGTGTGAGCATGTAAATGACCCTCGTCACAGCCTCATTCATCTTCTCAATTTTCTCATAACGACAGCCTCTTAGGTTTCCCTTGAGCTTAGGGAATAATCAAAAGTCACAAGTAGAAAGGTCTGGTCTATATGGAGAGTGATGTCCATCTTGGTCAAATAGTTTTGTCTTCTCTGGACATCCTTGGAACATACTTCGCGCAAATCTTACACATCTTCAGTTCCTCGCGAATAATTGTGTGTACAGTTCCCACACTGACATCAAACTATGCACTTATTGTCTCTATAGACACACGATGGTCCTTATCCATGAAATTCTTTATTTGGCCAATCTATACCAACTAGACACAACCCTCGTGTGCTTTCGCTCTATTTGCCAAAACAAGGAAATACCACAATCTATCGGTTAACTGCTACTTGGTTAATTTGAAAGAGAAAAATTAGTTTTTATCTCTAGTTTACCAATTCAACGTTTGAAAGATGGAAGATAGTTTTTATTGTACACTCAGATAACTATGTATTTTATATAACAACCAAGTGTTAGCCCAAGAAGATGGCTCCTTAACATATGAGAAGTCTTATCCAGCTAAATTAAGATAAGACCACTATAAAGACAAACAATGTGTTGTTATCTAAAGTAATAGCAATTAGCTGATACTCCAACAAACCAGATGAATTGCTCCCATGTAATAACGCAAAATTCAGAAAATACCAAAATAAATCTAATATAATTATGTGGCCAATTGGGGAGAGGAAATTAGTATTCTTCATTGTTTTCCTAATTAAACATTTGAGAAGATATTATTTTATCAAAAAAAAAAAAACTCTAAATTGTTTAATAAAATTGAAACGATTTAAAAAAAAAAAAAAGTTCTGCGGGTTCTAAAAAATAGTGCGGACAAAAATGATAGAATAAAAATATTAAAAAAAAAAGCTTTAACCCTATGTCCGAGTGGCAACAATACCCCTCGCGAAATAAATTCGGCACTTGTACATTACTGATTTTTGTTTGATATTTTTTTTTTCATTTTTAAGAACTCCTTTGAGAGGCAGGCAATTAAAAAAATCTCATCAGAAAATGCCAAAGCATAACTTTTAGATAAAATAAAATAAATAACACAAAATAAAACATTGATTTCCTGAACATTTATTGAATTAAATAAAAATTAAGAAAAATTCGTTGTTTTTTTTTCAAAAACAAATATCAATAAAGTCACACACGTATCAATAATGATTGTTCAAAAATATTTATAAATATTAACTCATACATTTTTATATAATGAACACTTATATTCGCTTGAGAATTTTCGTAGTTTTATTTTAATTCAATAAATGTTCACATAATTAACTGGTTTGAAAGTGGTTTATTTTTCTTACGCTAAATTTATGCGCAAAACTGATACCCATAACAAGTTTTTTGTTGTTGTTATTTTTTGCCAGAGAGGCTACACATAATCGCCTAAAAAAGTAGAATCTCTTTTTGTGAGTTTAAGGTAATTTAGCGTAGGATCACATCTACAATAATACTTGTATTTTTTTTTCTTTTTAAAAAAATAATGATATATTAAAAAATGGCTGACTTGTTTACGAAGAAACAAGACTGAATTTGGTAGATTTAATTTCGGAATTAAATCATTTTTAAATAGGATTTTTCAAAATTTCGTTTTAGTATTTAACGTAACTGTATTTTTTTCCTACTCCAATAAATATTCGATTGATAGTAAAGAATAATTATGTGAAAGGCACGTAGAGTCGAGAAACACACTTACACACAAAAAGCGATCATATAATTTTATTAAGCGTTCTTTTTTTTTTTTTAGAATCGCTCCCGTCTTCAATCGGGTGGACATTTTAGCGTTTTTAACACTAACTGATCCTGAGACGGGAATGATCCTAAAAATAAAAAATAAATAAATAAATAAATACTGTCATAATTTTCTTCTTCTTCTTCTTCTTCTTCTTTTTTCATTCTTCAACTAATGATTTCATTCGTATTAAAATAAAAAAATTATAATAAATTTAAAATAAGCTCAATGTCAGAAAAAAAAAGTCGCACAATTTTTATTAATATACGCATCGTAAAAACAGACAAACAAAAGCTAGAAAATGTAATATGTATTTCAATAGCGTTTAACGCAACTGAACAAAAATTATGTACATAACTGAAAAAAAAGCAGTGCGGTATGAGAAGTATGCAATAAATAATGGATTAAATTTTAATATTTTTTTACTTTTAATTTGAAAACCTGAAGGAACTACTTCGCGCAGTCTTGTCATGAGGCTGAGTAATCAGTGATCTCTGCGTATGAATACACTCCTTATCGACTCCTGCTGATTGTGTTTGTAAACAACCGCTGACCACATCACGTGTAGTTTACATTTCAATTTTCTCTTTAGCTGTACATTGCAAATTGTTTTGTGTCCTGAAAGAAGTTCAATAATGGCTGTGGCTCCGTTCGATTTCACTTTCTTCGATCAGCTAAGGGAAAAACTCGGATTAAAAATCGAAGCGAAAGTCGTCGAACCTCAATTCAAAAAGGATAAAGCGATTTCGGATTTCATGAAAAACCCACACGGATCCATTAATGAATTCAAAGCTGAGTTAAAAAACTACCAAGTCAACGACGACGACACAGCGAAAGCAAAATACGATTGTCTGTTATTTTATCCGTGTTCCATTGCTTCTCATGAAAACGAGTTGATTCGTTTGGTGGAGCATTGGAAGACCTTACAAATCTGCAAAAATAGTCATCCTTCGAAAGTCCCATCAAAACAACGAACCAACAAAAAACGCTACGCTCCGTATTGAACGATGAACAGACAACATAAAGTCGAACGCCATCTTGAAAATCGAAAAAACTGTATCTTTCTATTCGACCATGTTTTCATGGATTATTCGGACTACTATCCTCATCTGGATGTTAGTTTCGCCCGATATCACCTTAGATCTTCTTCAGATATTCTTTTTTTTTTTTTTTCCAAATTCGGAAATTTTATATCGGACTCTGATATCTATACGGAATTACAAACTGACTATTTTGTTTAACCTACGAGGTAGATTCCCTCAGTCGCGATCGGAGTTTAATTTTTTTTTTTTTTTTTTTTTTTGTGTGTGTGTTTTTTTTTTTGTTTTTTTTTCTTTTTCAATTTTTATCTCATTATTTTTTTTTAATGAGGATCGAACGTTTAAACTCCGGAACTAATCGTGACTTTATGTTTCACGTCGGCTTCATGTGGATGTTTACATGGGTTGAAATATTTCAGTTTTTGATGCTAAACCTCACTGGACCCGGTGACCTTGTTTGTCCAATGTGATTTCCTATTTTTGCAATGTGGATGAATCTCGATTGTTTTTTTTTTTATCGATGAATTGAAACGGATTAATAAAAACAGAACAACAGCAATGTACACATTTGCATGATTTTTTTAAACGTGTATGAATTTGTAATTTTGATGAACAATTTTTTGTAAACCAAATTAACACACATATCACAGGCAACATTTCCCACCGGACAAAGTTTATAAAAACAAACATTTTTTAATTCATTTAAAAATCTCACCATTTCAACGAATTTGAAAATAATGAAATCGATTAATTTGTATTCGATCCATTTTTTTTATTAAAAAAAAAAATCATTTTAATTTTCTATCATCAGCGTTTTTGTTTTTTTTTAAGTTTTTTTATTATTTTTCTTTATTTTTTCTGTAATTATTATTTTACCATTTTCAGTTTTATTTTTTAAAAGTGAATCAACTTTGTTTATATTTCAGCACGTCTTCATGTGGACGTTTACATTGGTTGAAATATTTCAGATACTGCGGGCTTAAAGAGCCGAACATTGACCCGGTGACCTCGTTCGATGATTGTGGTTTATGATTATTTTATTTTATTTTTTTCTATTGTGTTGACGAATCGTGCTCGATTGTTTTTGTTCTACGAATAAAAAAAAAATTATTAATTAAAATAGAACGGTAACAATGAACACATTTACGATTTGTTTTTGCACACACACACACACACACACACAAACAAACAAACACACACACAACACCATTATCACCACCACTAGTACTTATTTCAACAGGAAAGAATATATAAAAAAAACTATTTTTGTATTTTTAGGAGAGTACTCACCCGAGTACAAACACCTCGTCCTAACCTCCCAATGTTAAGAACGGCTTTTACAATAACTACCCCCATCCTTGAAAGCTGTTCTTAACATGAGGAGGTTGGTGGGTGTTTATTTCTGAAATACTTTCGTAAAATAATAGCCTTGTTTTTAATTCTCTTAAGAATCTTACCATTTGAACGATTTAATTAAAACAAAAACTGGGATTCGATTATCACAGTTTAAAAATAATAAAATACATTTATTTGTATTTGATCAGCTTTAAAAAAAAAAAAAAAGGAAAAAAGAAAATAGATTAATTTTTATTTTCTATCTTCGCTGAGCTTCATTGACCCCGTGACCTCATACAGCGATGGTGATTTATAATAATTTTACTTTTTTTTTTTTTTTTTGCAATGAGGACGAATCTTAATCGATTTTTTTTTTATATGAATAAAAAAATTCACGTAGTTTTTAAAATTCAGCAATTGAAACAGATTAATTAAAATATGGCGGCAACTTATTTACATGACCATTTTTAACGTGTATGCGGTTGAAGTTTTGATGGACAATAGAGTTTTTGTAAACCAAATACGCCCCATACAAACCACTGGCAGCTTTCATCGCCGAGTAATGTATTTTAAAAGTGATACTCCTTTATACTCTTTAAATCTATTCGATTTTAACGAGTTTATTAAAAACTAGCATTATGATGATATCACACTTCGCAAATATCGATTTCGATTAATTTATATTCGATCAAATTTCTTATTCAAGATAATAAAGTCATTTTCACTTTCTTTGTTTGTCAGCGTTTTTTTCTGTTTTTTTTTTAATTATTTTTTATTTTTTTCTTTAATTAATGGTGTCTTTTTTTTTTTTTTGGTTTATGGCTGTTAGAGCAAATCAACGTTGTTTATATTTTATTTGATTCAAGGTGCGTTACTCGAGTTCAAAATACTTATTACTTTGTGAGTTATTCCCCTTTAAATGCTTAACGGATTATCGTCTCTTATTCAAAATTCTTAGATATTAAGACGCAGAGAGAGAGAGAGAGAGAGAGAGAGAGAGAGGGGGGGGGAGAAATATTCTTTTATAGAATCACCCCGTCTTCAATCAGGTAGAAGATCTTGCTTTTATAACTCTAACTGTTCTTAGACGGAAGTGATTCTATAAAAATACAATCATCAGTTTTGTTTGTTTATTCCTTTCTTCTTTTGGTACTTGTGCATTTAACAAACTAGACGTAACTCAGCATTTGCTCGGCTTTGTCCGACGCAAGACGTCAACAGCTCGGGTTTTGCTGCTGTCTGACGAACAATGGTCATCAACCGATCAAAACGTTGCGCGCTTAGTTTCAACTCGGTGGGTGCGCTTGCGTGGAGCAGCAGACAAGAATTTCGATATGGGCGTTCGAGATGGCGGCGACTAGGAATCTCCAGCGCGAATGTGTGTTGAGGTCACGCCAAACAATTGTGGACTGGAAGAATTTCCTGCGAGATATAATATGCCGGGATTACTTTGTCAGGAATCCCCGGCAGATAGGGGGCCCAGGTCATACGATCGAAATCGACGAGTCTGTCTTTTTCAACCGCCGGAAACACAACGTCGGCAGACGTCTAACACCGGTCTGGGTCTTTGGTGGATACGCCGACCCCGCCGAAAAGGAGGGTTTTTTGGTTAACGTACCAAATAGGAATGCCGAAACCATCCTTCCACTCATAAGAAAATACATTCTGCTGGGGACCACGGTCGTATCAGACTGTTGCAGGGCTTACAGCAAAGTGGGAGGAGAGGGATATCGCCATTTAATGGTGAACCACAGCCTTAATTTTGTAGATCTCTTAACACAGGCAGCAACAAATCATGAAGAGCGTGAAAGGAAGCAAACAGCGCAATAAACGAGAATGCGAAACCAACCGGGAGCTTTTGGACACATATCGTTTAGAGATTATGTGTAGACAAAAGTTTGGGAGGCAGCCGTTTGACTCCATATTAACCCACATCGCCGAAAGCTACCTTGTTGGTAAGGAGCTTCCTATCACATTCGCCATCTCACTTTATCGTCTGAAGCCCTCCAAAAGTCTGAGGAAAATACATCCTCCTGAGAAAATATGTTCATAGCAGAAAAAAAAAAAAAAAATCTCACGGGGATTCTGGTTAAAAAAAAAAATTCCTTGTTCCTAGCAAAAAAAAAAAAAAAAAAAATTCCTTGTTCCTAGCAAAAAAAAAAAAAATTTGTGGCTTTCCTTTTTCTTACGATTTTTTATTTCTTTTTTTTACGTAAATAGTTGAAAGAAAAACGTTTCATAAAAACAATTACTATTATTTGTTTAAAAAATATATATATCCTACAAATATCATTTTTGTTGGTTATTTTACGTAAATAGTTGAAAAAAATTTTCATAAATAATAATTACCATTATTTGTTTACAATAAATGTGTTATATGTATTTATTTTGCAAACAGAAACAATTTCAAACAATACTACTACTACTACTACTAATAATAATAATAATAATAATAATAATAATAATAATAATAATAATAATAATAAATAATGAATGGTAGATTTTTGCTCTTTGTTTATTTATTTTTGGATGTTTCTACATTTTACAATTTCATTTTACAGTTATTTTGTTGTATCGTTGTTTTTATTTTATCGGCAATGCTCGGTTTTATCCGGCTGTTGACGTCATGCGTCGGACAAAGCCGAGCAAATGCTGAGTTACGTCTGGTTCGTTAAATGCACAAATACCCTTCTTTTTTTCTATGATGACATTTAATTTCATTTGTATGAAAATAAAATAATTATGATAAATTTCAAATAATTTAAAACGTAAAAAAATTAGTCACACAATTTTCATTAAAATAAATATAGGAAAAAAAGGACCAAGTAAAGATTAGATTGTCTTCTGCTACGGGGTATCTAATCTTTAGTTGATCCGAAAAAAAAAAAAGACTAGAAAATATATTTAAAATAATTTAAAATGTAAAAAAAAGTAATCACACAATTTTCATGAAGATAGAGATCGGAAAAAACAAACAAAAACTAGAAAAAAATATACGTATTTCAATAGTGTTTAAAAGTAAGGCGCAATAAAATAAGTTTTGAACGTTTTAAAAACTGCGGAATAAGAAGGATGGTATGAATAATGGATTAAATTTTAATAGATTTTTACTTTTAATTTGAAAACCTCAAGGGACTACTTTGCATCGTATTATCATTAGCAATAATAAGGCTGAATAATCAGTCAGCACCGCGTATGAATACACTCCTTATCGACTCCTGCTGATTGTATTTGTAAACAACCGCTGACCACATCACGTGTAGTTTACATTTCAATTTTCTCCTTAGCTGTACATTGCAAATTGTTTTGTGTCCTGAAAGAAGTTCAATAATGGCTGTGACTCCATTCGATTTCACTTTTTTCGATCAGCTAAGGGAAAAACTCGGATTAAAAATCGAAGCGAAAGTCGTCGAACCCCACTTCAAAAAGGATAAAGCGATTTCGGATTTCATGAAAAACCCACACGGATCCATTGATGAATTCCAAGCTGAATTGAAAAACTACCAAGTCGACGACGACGACACAACGAAAGCAAAATACGATTGTCTGTTATTTTATCCGTGTTCCATTGCTTCTCATGAAAACGAGTTGATTCGTTTGGTGGAGCATTGGAAGACCTTACAAATCTGCAAAAATAGTCATCCTTCGAAAGTCCCATCAAAACAACGAACCAACAAAAAACGCTACGCTCCGTATTGAACGATGAACAAAAAGTCGAACTCCATCTTGAAAATAAAAAAAAACTGTATCATTTTATTCAGCCATGTTTTCATGAATTATTCGGACTACTATCCTCATTTGGATGTTAGTTTCGCCCGATTATCACCTTAGATGTTAAGATTTTTTTTTTTTTTTCTTTTTTTAATTCGAAAATTTTTATGTCGGACTCTGATATCTATACAGAATTACAAACTGAATATTTTATTTAGCCTACGAGGTAGATTCCCTCACTCGGGACCGAAGTTTTGTGTTTAGTATTTTTTTTTCAAATTTTAATCTTATCATTGCCTTTAATGAGGATCGAACGTTTATAGTCCGGAACTAATTGTGATTTAAGGTTTCACGTCGGCTTCATGTGGATGTTTACATGGGTTGAAATATTTCAGTTTTTGATGCTAAACCTGCTGAACCTCACTGATCCGGTGACCTTGTTTGTCCAATGTGATTTCCTATTTTTGCAATGTGGATGAATCTCGATTTTTTTTTTTTATTGACAAATTGAAACAGATTAATAAAAACAGAACAACAACAATGTACACATATTCATGAATTTTTTTAAACGTGTATGAATTTGTAATTTTGATGAACAATTTTTTGTAAACCAAATTAACACACATATTACAGGCAACATTTCCCACCGGACAAAGTTTATAAAAACAAACATTTTCTTAATTCATTTAAAAATCTCACCATTTCAACGAGTTTGAAAATTATCAAATCGATTAATTTGTATTCGATCCATTTTTTTATTATTAAAAAAAAAGAAATCATTTTAATTTTCTATCATAATCAGCGTTTTTTTTTTAGTTTTTTTTATTATTTTTCTTTATTTTTTTCTGTAATTATTATTTTACCTTTTTCAGTTTTATTTTTTAAAAGTGAATCAACTTTGTTTATATTTTCCCACGTCTTCATGTGGATGTTTACATATGTTGAAATATTTCAGATACTGCGGGTTTAAAGAGTCGAACTTTTACCCGGTGACCACGTTCGATGATTGTGGTTAATGATTATCTTATTTTTTTTTTTTTTCCTATGGTGTTCGATTGTTTTTGTTCTACGAATAAAAAAAACAAAAAATATTGATTAAAATAGAACGGCCACAATGATCATATTTACATGATTTTTGTAGCACACACAAACACACACACACACACACACACACATACACACGAACGCACACGCGCACACACACACACACACCATGATCACCACCACTAATACTTATTTCAACCGGAGAGAATATATCAAAAAAAATTCTTTTTTTGTATTTTTACGAGAGTACTCACCGTAGTGTAAACACTCCCTCCCAACCTCCCGATGTTAAGAACCGCTTTTGCAATAACCACCCCCACCCTTGAAAGCCGTTCTTAACATGAGGAGGTTGGCGGGTGTTTATTTCTGAAATACTCTCGTAAAATAATAGCCTTGTTTTTAATTCTCTTAAGAATCTCACCATGCCAACGAATTTATTAAAAAACAGATCGCGATCATCACAGTTTAAAAATAATAAAATCCATTTATATGTATTCGATCAGCTTTAAAAAAAAAAAAGATTAATTTTTATTTTCTATCTTCGCTAAGCTTCATTGACCCCGTGACATCATACAGCAATGGTGATTTTTAATAATTTTACTTTTTTTTTCTTTTTGCAATGACGACGAATCTTAATCTACATTTTTTTTTATATAAATAAAAAAAAAGTCACGTGGATTTTAAAATTCAGCAATTGAAACAGATTAATTAAAATATGGCGGCAACAGATACTTATTTACATGAGCATTTTTAACGTGTATACGGTTGAAGTTTTGATGGACAATAGAGTTTTTGTAAACCAAATACGCCCCATACACACCACTGGCAGCTTTCATCGCCGAACCATGTATTTTAAAAGAGATACTCCCTTATACTCTTTAAATCTATTCGATTTTTTTAACGAGTTAATTAAAAACTAGCATTATGATGATCACACTTCGCAAATATCGAATTCGATTAATTTATATTCGATCAAATTTCTTATTCAAGATAATAAAGTCATTTTCACTTTCTATCTTCATCAGCGTTTTTTTTTTTTTTTCTTTAATTAATGTTGTCTTTTTTTGGTTTCTGTAAGAGCAAATCAACGTTGTTTATATTTTTTATTTGATTCAAGGTGCGTTACTCGAGTTCTAAATACTTATTACTTTGTGAGTTATTCCCCTTTAAATGATTACCCTATTATCGTCTCTTATTCAAAATTCTTAGATATTAAGAAGACGTAGAGAGAGAGAGAGAGAGAGAGAGAGACAGAGAGACAGAGAGAGAGAGTGATGAGGGGGGGGTCTTTTACAGAATCACCCCGTCTTCAATCAGGTAGAAGATCTTGCTTTTATAACTCTAACTGTTCTTAGACGGAAGTGATTCAATAAAAATGCAGTCATCAGTTTTTTGTTTGTTTGTTTGTTTGTTTCTTCTTTTGGTACTTGTGCATTTAACAAACTAGACATAACTCAGCATTTGCTCGGCTTTGTCCGACGCATGATGTCATCAGCTCGGGTTTTGCTGCTGTCTGACGAAACATGGTCATCAAGCAATCAAAACGCCGCGCGCTTAGTTTCAACTCGGTGCACTTGCGTGGAGTAGCAGCCGAGAATTTCGATATGGGCGTTCGAGATGGCGGCGACTAGGAATTTCCAGCGCAAATGTGGGGTAAGGTCACGATAAACAATTGTAGACTGGAAGAATTTCCTGCGAGATATAATATGCCGGGATTACTTTGTCAGGAATCCCCGGCAGATAGGGGGCCCAAGTCATACGGTCGAAATCGACGAGTCTGTCTTTTTCAACCGCCGGAAACACAACGTCGGCAGACGTCTAACACCGGTCTGGGTCTTTGGTGGATACGCCGACCCCCCCCCCCCTCGCCTCGAAAAGGATGGTTTTGGGGTTAGCTTACCAAATAGGAATAGCGAAACCCTCCTTCCACTAATAAGAAAATACATTCTGCCGAGGACCACGGTCGTATCAGACTGTTGGAGGGCTTACAGCAAAGTGGGAGGAGAGGAATATCACCATTTAACGGTGAACCAAATTTTCATTACTAATGATTACTATATTGACCAACTTCTACTGTACACTCTTTAACCCTTATCCTTGAGTGGCCTCTGGGCCTTGATAATGTGGTGATGCCTTTGTAAAAAAAAAAAAAAAAAAAAAAAAAACCACAGTCATAATTTTGTAGATCCCTTAACACAGACAACAACAAATCATGAAGAGCGTGAAAGGAAGCAAACAGCGCAATAAACGAGAATGCGAAACCAACTGGAAGCTTTTGGACACATATTGTTTAGAGTTTATGTGGAGACAAAAGTTTGGTAGGCAGCCGTTTGACTCCATATTAACCCACATTGCCGAAAGCTATCCAGTTGGTAAGGAGCTTCCTATCACATTCGCCATCTCACTTTGTCGTCTGATGCCCTCAAATGGTCTGAGGAAAATACATCCTCCTGAGAAAATATGTTCCGAGCAAAAAAAAAAAAAAAAAAAAAAAATCTCACGAGGATTCTGGTTTAACAAAAAAAAAAAAAAAAAAAAATTTGTTTGTTCCTGGCAAACAAACTAGTTTAGAAAAAAAAAATTGTTCCTTTCCTTTTTCTTACGATTTTTTTTCTTTTTTTACATAAATAGTTGAAATAAAACGTTTCATAAAAAACAATTACTATTATTTGTTTAAAAAAAAAAAAAAAAAAAAAAATATATATATATATATATATATATATATATATATATATGTATGTATGTATCGTACAAATATCATTTTTGTTGGTTATTTTACGTAAATAGTTGAAAAAAAGTTTCATAAAAAAATAATTACTATTATTTATTTACAAAAAATGTTTTATATGTATTTAGTTTGCAAACAAAAACAATTTCAAACAATACTACTACTACTAATACTAATACTAATAATACTAATAATAATACTAATAATAATAATAATAATAATAATAATAAACATAAATGAACGGTAGATTTTTGCTTTTCATGTATTTATTTTTGGATGTTTCTACATTTTACAATTTCATTTTACAGTTATTTTGTCGTATCGTTGTTTTTATTTTATCGGCAATCCTCGGTTTTATCCGGCTGTTAACGTCATCATGCGCTGGACAAAGCCGAGCAAATGATGAGTTACGTCTGGTTCGTTAAATGCACAAATACCCTTCTTTTTTTCTATGATGACATTTAATTTCATTTGTATGAAAATAAAATAATTATGATAAATTTCAAATAATTTAAAACGTAAAAAAATTAGTCACACAATTTTCATTAAGATAAAGATAGGAAAAAAAGGATCAAGTAAAGGTTAGATTGTCTTCTGCTACGGGGTATTTAATCTTTAGTTGATCCGAAAAAAAAAAAAAAGAAAGACTAGAAAATATATTTAAAATAATTTAAAATGTAAAAAAAAGTAATCACACAATTTTCATGAAGATAGAGATCGGAAAAAACAAACAAAAACTAGAAAAAAATATACGTAATTCAATAGTGTTTAAAAGTAAGACGCAATTAAATAAGTTTTGAACGTTTTAAAAACTGCGGAATAAGAAGGATGCAATGAATAATGGATTAAATTTTAATAGATTTTTACTTTTAATTTGAAAATCTCAAGGGACTACTTGGCATCGTATTATCATTAGCAATAATAAGGCTGAATAATCAGTCAGCACCGCGTACGAATACACTCCTTATCGACTCCTGCTGATTGTATTTGTAAACAAACGCTGACCACATCACGTGTAGTTTACATTTCAATTTTCTCCTTAGCTGTACATTGCAAATTATTTTGTGTCCTGAAAGAAGTTCAATAATGGCTGTGAATCCATTCGATTTCACTTTCTTCGATCAGCTAAGGGAAAAACTCGGATTAAAAATCGAAGCGAAAGTCGTCGAACCCCACTTCAAAAAGGATAAAGCGATTTCGGATTTCATGAAAACCCCACACGGATCCATTGATGAATTCAAAGCTGAGTTAAAAAACTACCAAGTCGACGACGACACAACGAAAGCAAAATACGATTGTCTGTTATTTTATCCGTGTTCCATTGCTTCTCATGAAAACGAGTTGATTCGTTTGGTGGAGCATTGGAAGACCTTACAAATCTGCAAAAATAGTCATCCTTCGAAAGTCCCATCAAAACAACGAACCAACAAAAAACGCTACGCTCCGTATTGAACGATGAACAAAAGTCGAACGCCATCTTGAAAATAAAAAAAAAACTGTATCTTTCTATTCAACCATGTTTTCATGAATTATTCGGACTACTATCCTCATCTGGATGTTAGTTTCGCCCGATGTCACTTTCGATCTTTTTCAGATATATATATATATATTTTAAATTCGGACATTTTTATGTCGGGCTCTGATATCTATACGGAATTAAAAACTGACTATTTTATTTAACCTACGAGGTAGATTCCCTCACTCGGGACCGAAGTTTAGTGTTTAGTATTTTTTTTTATTAATAATTTTATCTCGGCATTGTTTTTAATGAGGATTGAACGTTTAAACTCCGGAACTAGTTGTAACTTAATGTTTCACGTCGGCTTTACGTGGATGTTTACACGAGTTGAAAAAAATTTATTTTTTTTAATTCACAAATTGAAACGGATTAATAAAAACAGAACAACAACAATGTACACATTTGCATGGATTTTTAAAACGTGTATGAAGTTGTAATTTCGATGAACAATTTTTTTGTAAACCAAGTTAATCCACATATCACCGGCAACATTTCCCACTGGAAAAAAGTTTATAAAAAGAAACATTTTTGTAATTCTCTTAAAAATCTCGCCATTTCAACGAATTTGAAAATAATGAAATCGATTAATTTGTATTCAATAAACTTTTTTTATTCCAAAAAAAAAAAAAAAAATCATTTTCATTTTCTATGATAATCAGCGCTTTTTGTGTTTATTATTATTTTCTTTCTTTTTTTTCTGTAATTATTAATTTCCTTATTTCATTTTTTTTTTTTAGTGAATCATCTTTGTTTATATTTCATCACTTTTTTATGTGGATGTTTACATTTTTTTTTTTTTTTTAAATATTTCAGTTACTGTGAGTTTAAAGAGTCGAACTTTTACCCGGTGACCACATTCGATGATTGTGGTTAATGATTTTTTTATTATTATTTCTATGTTGTAGACGAATTACGCCCGATTGTTTTTTTTATTTTACAAAAATACATTGTTTTTTTTTTATTATTATTAATTAAAATAGAACGACAACAATGCACACATTTACATGATTTTTTTAGTACACACACACACACACACACACACACACACACACACGCCGCCGCCACCAGTAATTATTCCAACCGAAGAGAAATTATAAAAAACTTTTTTTGTACTTTTTTACGAGAGTACTCACCGTAGTGTAAACACATCCTCCCAACCTCCCGATGTTAAGAACGGCTGTTGGAATAAATACCCCTACTCTCGGAAGCTGTTCTTAACATGAGGTTGGTGGGTGTTTATTTCCGAAATACTCTCGTAAAATAATAGCCGTGTTTTTAATTCTCTTAAGAATCTCACCATTTGAACGATTTAATTAAAAAAAAAAACTGGGATTCGATCATCACATTTTAAAAATAATAAAAATCGGTTAATTTGCATTCGATTAATTTTTGTTGTTGTTGTTTGTTTTAAAGAAAACAAATTCATTTTCGTTTTCTATCTTCACTGAGCGTTATTGACCCAGTGACCTCATTCAACGATGGATTTTATAATAATTTAACTTTTTTTGCAATAATGACGAATCTTGATTGACGTTTTTTTCTTGTTTTTTTTTGTTTTCTTTAATAAATAACAAAAAGTCACGTGTTTTTTAAAATTCGGCAATTGAAACGATTAATAAAAATATGGCTGCAACAAGATACTTAGTTACATGAACATTTTTAGCGTGTATACGATTGAAGTTTTGATGATGGACAGTAGATTTTTTGTAAACCAAATCTCTCTCTCTTTCTTTCTCTCTCCCTCTCTCTGTGTCTCACACACACACACACACACACACACACACACACACACACACACACACACACACACCACTGGCAGCTTTCCTCCCCAAACAATGTATTTAAAAAGACATATTCTTTTATTTTCTTAAATATCTATTCTATTTCAACAAGGTAATTAAAAACAGGCATTATGATCATTACATTTCGAAAATAATGAATTCCATTAATTTGTATTCAATCAGATTTCTTATTTTAAAAAAGTCATTTTCTCTTTCTATCTTCGTCAGCGTTTTTTGTTTTGTCTTCTTTATTTTTTATTTTTTTTCTGTAATTATTATTGTCTTTAGTTTTTTGATTGAAGTGAATTAATTTTGTTTAGAGTTTCTTTAATTCAAGGTGCATTACTCGAGTTCAAAATGATGATTACTTTGTGAGTTATTCCCCTTGGAATGATTAACCGATTATTGTCTCTTATCCAAAAATTCTTAGATAATAAAGAGAGAGAGAGAGAGAGAGAGAGAGAGAGAGAGAGAGTGAGTGAGTGATTCTATTATAGAATCACCCGTCTTCAATCAGGTAGAAAAATTTGCGTTTTTAACTCTAACTTTTCTGAGACGGAAGTGATTCTATAAAAATAGTCATCAGTTTTTTTTTTTTGTTTTTTTATGTCACATATAATTTCATTTGTATGAAAATGAAATAATTATAATAAATCTAAAATAATTTACAACGTAAGAAAAGGTAGTTTCACAATTTTCATTAGATAGAGATAGAAAAAAAACAACCGTACACAAACTAGAAGGTGCTAGTGCACTTACTGATCCGCGCTATTTTTTAATCGTATTTCCAAGTTTAATTAAAGTTTTATGACATGTTTTTTTTTATTCAATTGTAAGTGTAGAATAGGTGCAAAACACCCTCCTCTCCTCATCTTAAGAATGGCTTTTTAAATAATAACCTTATTATTTCAGCACGGATCAATAAGTGCACTAGAACCAACTAGAAATATACACGTATTTCAATAGTGTTTAACGGTAAGACTCAATTAAATAAAATTTATGTACATAATTAAAAAAAACAAAAACAAAAAAAACAGCGCAGTATGAAAAGTATGCATGAATAATGGATTAAATTTTGATAAATTTTTTACATTGTATTTGAAGACCTGTAGGGATTACTTTTCCCCGTCTTGCCATAAGCAGTGATAAGGCTGAATAATCAGTCAACACCGCGTATGAATATGAAAAATACCAAGTCGACAACACGACAAAAGCAAAATACGATTGTCTGTTATTTTATCCGTGTTCCATTGCTTCTCATGAGAACGTGTCGATTCGTTTAGTGGAGCATTAGGTGTATCAGAATTTTAGGGGAATTTTTGACACCCATAACAAAAAACTACAAATAAAATATTAAAAAAAAACTCGTAATATCTCTTTTTAATGTGTGTTGTTTATTTTCTGTGTGTAATATCCTTTCAAAATAAACTATTAAAGTTGTTTATAAAATAATAGAAATATTATTTTTTTATCTTTTAAAAAACAGTGCTTGCAAAGTGCCGTTGCGCGTTCAACCGGCCATTTGTTTACGTATGAAATCAGTTGCATTTTACGAGTGAAATTTTTTCAATTTTTAAACTTTAAAAATCTATCAAAATTTTTCTATTGGTTCAATTTTTACGATATTTTCAGGGTCAATTTGAAATTTTATGCTATTTCCAATAAACTGAATATAACATTTTAGACAAACGTTTTTTTTTTAATTCACCCCTCCCCATTTTGAAATGTCTATTAAAATTGTAATAATTAATTTACTTACCAAAGTTTTATATATCACAAATTGAAGATAAAAGATCAACAAATAAAATATTCTAATTTAAAACAAAAAAGAAGTGTTTTTGGGAAAGTTACCTGTAAAGTCCAAAGTTGATTTTTTTTTTAATGAAAGCTCATGTTATGCTTATATCGTCAAGTAAATACCGGACGCTGACAAGAATTTTTTCTATTTCATTCAGTTGTTTTTTTTGGTTTTTTTTAGATATTAAAAAAATCACTCGATAAAGTAGAAATAATACTCCTGTAATTCATTAAGAGAATTTTTTAAAAATCGATCGACTGGGTTTTTCGTTTTACGTTTTTTTTTGTTTTTTTTTTTAATCCTTGTTTAAAAAAGTATTTTATTTAAAAAGCACATGGAATATAATTATAAATATGGATAAATTCTTAACAATAAACAATGAAAGTACAGAATTATAGATTTTTTTATAGGTAAGTGATTTTTTGGAATTTATATATATATTTTATAATCGAAGTAAGTAAAATTTCGTTGATTTTTTTTTAAATCATTTTTTTTAAAGAAAACTGATTTTAAAAAACAAATATTGCATAATTTGCTATCAAACTTGTTATTTTTTTTTAATTTGGTCTTTGCTCCTTTAATTGAAAAATATTAGGGTTTGAATTACATTTTTCAAATAGTTATAAGCATCGAAAGTTAGTAAGTTTATTTATTCAAGTTCATATACAGCATTTTTAATGGCCGATTTTGATACACCTAGTGGCGCATTGAAAGACCTTACAAATCTGCAAAAATAGTCGTCCTTCGAAAGTCCCATCAAAACACAGAACCAACAAAAAACGTTACGCTCCGTATTGAACGATGAACGGACAACAAAATGTCGAACGCCATCTTGAAAATCGAAAAAACTATCTTTTTATTCAGCCATATTTACACGCATTATTCGGACTACTATCTTCATCTGCGTGTTAGTTTCGCCCGATATAACCTTCGATCTTCTTCAGATTATTGTTCTTTTTTTCCGAATTGGGAAATTTTTAGTCAAGTGCAAGCGATTCTATAAGTCACTCCGTCGGTCTGTTGGTCAGTCTATAACACTTTTATGCTTGGCCTTTTTGGTTAAGATCAAAGGTATGTTGTTAATAGATGCTGTTCTTAGCTTTTTATGATCAAAGTGTAGTACATGTTCTTACTACATGCTGTACTTATGTTTGTAACATTGTGATATAAAGTGCGGGATCACTTTTCTGTATTAATTTAATGTAAAATGATTACCCACTTTACAATCAGTCAGTCTCAAAGCCATTCAAGTCATTCTCCAGATCATTCAAGTTGTTTTTGAAGGATTCCAGTTATTTTTTTAAGCATTCAAGTCATTCTTAAGGTCATTCAATTCATCCTCAAATTCATTAAAGTCATTCTAAGTCATTTACTTTTTATTTATTTTAGTCATTTCAGCCCATTTTTCGGTCATTTTAGTTTATCTTTAAGAATTTCATGTCAATCCTACATTCACGCATTCATTCATTACACGAGAGCACGCGACTAATGGCTATCGGCCTTGTTATGCCTTACTCTTATATCTATACGGAATTACAAACTGCATATTTTGTTTAATCCACGAGGTAGATTGTTCTTTTTCTCTCAGTCATGATCGAAGTTTAGTGTTTAGTGTTTTTTTTTAAATTATCTTAGCTTTGCTTTTAATAAGGATTGAACGTTTAAAATCCGGAAGTAATTGTGAATTTATGTTTCACTATGGCTACGTGGGGATGTTTATATACATATACATTTTTTTTTTTAATTAAAAATTGAAACGAATTCATTTAAATAGAACGACAATAACGTATTGTTTAATATGTATAAAGTTGTAAATTTACTAACAATTGAATTTTTGTAAACTAAATTAACGCATATATAACCGGCAAGTTTTACCACCGGACACAAGAAACTTTTTTTTTTAATTCTCTTAAAAATTTCGTCATTTCAACGAGTTCGAAAATAATAAAATCAATTTATTTGTATTTGATAAACTTTTTTTATCAGAGAAAAAAAATCATTTATATTTTCTCTCATCGCCAGCGCTTTTTGTGTTTTTGTTTTTTTAATTATTTTTCTTTATTTTTTTCTGTAATTATTATTGTTCCTTTTTCAGTTTTATTTTTTCAAAGTGAATCAACTTTGTTTATATTTCAGCACTAGGTGTATCAGAAATTTCGTGAAAATAGTGAATAATTCCACCCCATCGTTCCAAGCTTATAACTCCTCGAAAAATGTAATTCAAGCCCTAATATTTTTTCAATTAAAGGAGCAAGGATCAAGGTTTCATTAAAAAACAAAAAAAAAACAATGTGTTTTAAACTTCGGACTGTACAGGTAAATTTCTAAAAAACGGGTTTTTTTGTTTGTTTTAAATTTGAATATATTATTTATTGACCTTTTCTCTTCAATTTGTGATATATAAAACTATTAAACATAAATTAATTATTTACTTTTTAATAGACATTTCAAAACGAGAGGCGTGAATTATTCGACCCCTTGTCTTTCCAAGCTTATAACTCCTCGAAAAATGTAATTCAAGCCCTAATTCTTTTTTTCAATTAAAGGAGCAAGGATCAAGGTTTCATTAAAAAAAACCAAAAAAAACCCAATGTGTTTTAAAAAAAAAAAAAGGTTTTAAACTTCGGACTTTACAGGTAAATTTCTAAAAAACGGGGTTTTTTTGTTTGTTTTAAATTTGAATATATTATTTATTGACCTTTTCTCTTCAATTTGTGATATATAAAACTATTAAACATAAATTAATTATTTACTTTTTAATAGAAACTTGAAAATGGGGGGGGTGAATTTAAAAAAAAAACATTTGTCTAAAATATTATATTCGGTTTATTGGAAAGAACATAAAATTTCACATTGACCCTGAAAATATCGTAAAAATAGAATCAATAGAAAAATTTTGATAGATTTTTAAAGTTTAAAAATTGAAAAATATTGAGTTCGGAAAATTCATTACTGTTTTAAAAAAATATGTCTATCACTTTCAAAACAACTTTAATAGTTTATTTTGGAAGTATAATCCATAAAGAAAATAAATAACCCACTTTTAACAGAGAAATTACGAGATTTTTATATTTAATTCTGAGTTTCGTGTTAGGGGTGTCAAAAATTCCTATAAAAATTCTGATACACCTATTTCAGCACGTCTTCATGTGCATGGTTACATGTTTTGTTTTTTTTTTAATTTTATTTTTTTTATTTAAGTTACTGTGGGTTTAAAGAGCCGAACATTGACCCGGTGACCTCGTTCGGAATTGTGATTAATGATTTTTTTCTTTCTTTCTTTCTTTCTTTCTTTTCTGTTGTGTAGACGAAGCACGCTCATTTTTTTTTTTTTGCTCTAAATAAAAAAAAAACACGTAGTATTTGGAATTCACAACGTGAAAGCTATTGATTAAACTAGAGCTACAACTAATACTCATTTACATGAAAATTTTAACGTTTATAAAGTTGTAGTTTTGATGAACAATTTAGTTTTTATAAACCAACTAGCATTTCAGCCCAGTGTTGCCGGGGTGTTTGGAGGTGTATGTTGAGGAGAAAAAAAAAGATCAATTGCTTTAACTTTGACCCCTATTATAACCCCCTGAACATTTATTGTTTGTGGCTCAAATCAAGGTAGATCCATGTCCAAGGAATCTATATCTAAAATTTCAAGTGTTTAGACCCAAAGATGGCGGAGGAGTTTGGTAGAGTTTTCAAAGGTCAAATCGTTGAACTTTGAACTCCTTAACAACCAAATTTCTGGCCGAAAACTGATTACAAAGATTTTCCCAAATCTCAGTACCTTGTATATCAAATTTCGAGTCTGTAGACTGAAAATTGACACAGATATTGTGTAGGGAAATGTACACAGACAGACACACACACACACAGAGAAACTTTCACTTTTATAGATATATAGATTTATCACACACACACACACACACACACGCGCGCGCGCGCGCGCGCGCACACACACACACACACACACACACACACACACACACACACACACACACACACACACACACACACACCACCACCACCACCACCAGAAGTAATTATTCCAACCGGACAGAATATATAAAAAGAAACTTCTCTTTAAAATCTAATCATTTGAACGAATTAATTAAAAACTGAGATTGCGATCATCAAAGTTTGAAAATGATAAAATCGATTAATTTGTATTTGATCAGATTTTTATTTTTATTTTTTGTTGTTTTTATTTTATTTATTTTTTTCAGAAAACAAATTCATTTTCGTTTTCTATCGTCGATGAACTTCATTGACCTTGTGACCTCATTCAACGATAGTGATTTATAATGATTTTACTTTTCTTCGTAATGTGAATGGAATATCGATTAATTTTTTTTTAAATTTAAAAAAAGTCACGTGGTTTCTGAAATTCGGCAATTGAAACGGATTAATTAAAATATGGCGGCAACAAGATACTAATTTGCATGAACATTTTCAGCGTGTATACGATTGAAGTTTTGATGGACAGTAGAGTGTTGTAAACCAAATCGCACGCACGCACGCACACACACACACACACACACACACGCACACACACACACACACACACACACACACCACTGGCAGCTTCCATCAACGAAAAAATGTATTTAAAAAGAGATATTCATTTATATTCTTAAAATCTATTCGATTTCAACGAGTTAATTAAAACTCGCATTATGATCATCACATTTCGAAAATGATGAATTCGATTAATTTGTATGAACTAAAATTTCTTATTCAAGAAAAAAAAAATCCATATTTTATTTGATTCAAGGGGGATTACTCGTATTCAAAATACTTATTACTTTGTGAGTTATTCCCCTTGCAAGAATTAACTGATTTTCGTCTCGCCGAAAAGCCAAATAAATCTTTTCTTATTGAAGTTGATTTTACGGTTGATTTTGATATTACGGATAAAAAAATAATACAAAAACCTTTTCTTATTCTTTTTTACTAAGAAAGTAGACAATGTTTTCAAACAAAATCCAATTACGAAACTAATATTTTTGTTCTAAGCAAACGGACCTCATTTTATTAACAATACAACCTTGACTCTCTCTCTCTCTCTCTCTCTCTCTCTCTCTCTCTCTCTTTCACACATACACACACACACACACACACACATACACACACACACAGGTCCCCTTTTCTCTCTCTACGTATGTGTATGCATATGTTTTTTTTTTTTTGTGCATGTATATATGGTATTTGAAGCAGTATTTGAAGCAGTGAAGGATTTTTCTTTTCCGCAATCGACCAATTTACTGTTTTATAATTGCGTTTTCTTGTGCTCGTTGCTTGGCTTTTCCGGAGTCCTGGATCAGAATTTGTCTGGTCTGGTCTGGTGGATTTTCCAGCGTAGTGTTGCTACCTGTAATAGTATCACTGGAAAAAGTTGAACTGTTATTTTCCACGTATGGCCCAGTGCGTAGCTACGACGAGGGGACCTTTTTATCTTGGGCGTTGTCCTGCCAGTGTTTACTTTTAAAAATTTTCTTGTTCATATATGTTTTTTGGGGGGGAACATTTGGTTGGGGTTTACTTCGTGAAAGAAGCCTCCTTATATTTGTATATCAATCCATGTCCCTTTGCAGGGACACTCTGAGATAAACTCTTTTACAGAGAAACCGAAGATACAGGAGGTCTGTATCTAGTAGGCTTTCCCATTCTCTCCATATGTGTATATATGTATATATATATATATATATATATATATATATATATATATATGAGCGTATATATATATATATATATATATATATATATATGAGCGTATATATATATATATATATATATATATATATATATATATATATATATATATATATATATATATATGAGCGTATATATATATATATATATATATATATATATATATGAGCGTATATATATATATATATATATATATATATATATGAGCGTATATATATATATATATATATATATATATATGAGC
>NC_136505.1:101003254-101018254 GCF_053919585.1 Euprymna scolopes
CTATCTGTTCTACAAATACTACAATGGTGAATGCTGCTCTGACGAACTGCAAGCACTTGTACCTCTTCGACGTGACTACCCCCGACAAACCCGACAAGCAACTAAGCCCCACCCCTTTACAGTAGAGATCTCTAGGTGTAAAAAAGGTCTTTTAATTTCTTCCCCAGAACTGCAAGTCTTTGGAACTCCCTTCCGGGATTCTGCTTTCCCAACTGCAATGATATGCAGAATTTCAAGTGTAATGTAAACAAACATCTTTCTAGTCATCTCCCTTCATAATGCCCCCCCCCCAAACTATGTCCCCGATAGTAGCCCCCTACTTCAAAGTGGCACTGTGCCTTGTTTGGGGTGAAAATTGAATGAAAAAATAAATAAATAAAAATAACAAATTTACCGAATTTCTATTACTAACGAGTACTTTAATGTCCAATTGTCTACTGTACACTCTTTAACCCTATCCTTGAGTGGCCTCTTGGCCTTGATAAGTGGTGATGATTTGTAAAAAAAAATGAAATATTTTGAAGAACCGGGGCATTTCGATGGAAGTTATATTTCGGATGAAGTTTAATATCATGAACTAAATCTGGCTGAACACCGTTTGCTGTTGATATTTTAATCGGTTACTTTCTGGATTGACAAAACTTCGTATAAATTTCCAACTTTAAAAATTCAAAAATTTTTTAATGAAATAACTTTAATTTTTAAGTTTTTGGTATTTAATTTCGAAACGTTTTATTTTGTGCGGAGCTGTAATTCGATGGTAAAATGTTGTACAGTTAAACATAAAAATGATCATTGACATTTTTTTTTTAACGGAAATACGAAAGGACTACTTTTTTTATACTTGGTTATAAGTGGCGTCATCTCAGGTAAATGAAATCTTTTTTTTTCTTCTTTATTTGTTGAATTGTGAACAAAACACTGGCGAAAGTGAGCTTTAGAGTTTGGTGCCTTTGGGGCACACCCTAAGAAAATAAATAATTTAACACAAACCACTGAAATAACGAACATAACACCTTCATACAGCTTAAAGAAAACGAGGGGTTTGTTTTACTGTACACATAGATTCGAAAAAGTTGTTACAAAACAAATATAGAACAAATAAATGTTATCAAAGGCAAGATAAGTTACTTTTCTAACTAACTGAATGTTTTTAGTGTTTATATTTAATGCAACATGTTTATTCAGCTCGAAAAACATAGTGTTTACCGATGTATTGGAAATTTTTAAATGGCAGCCCTCTCTCTCTCTCTCTCTCTCTCTCTCTCTCTCTCTCTCTCTCTTTAAGGCGGTAAGTTTGGGAAAATGAGTTATAAATAAAAAAAACGGACAAAATACTGTTAGAAACTCGCTCAATAAATGTTACTGTGACATAGGCTGACATATATTCAGAGGGTTTTTAACAGTATTTTGACTATTTTTTTTATTTATAACTCCTTTTCCCAAACTTACCGTCTCCGAGAGAGAGTCCAATACGTCGGTAAACACTATTCGAACAAAAAATATGTATATATATGTATGTGTGTGTGTGCTTATGCAAAGACTGTATCGATCTTTTTTTCTTTTTTTTTTTTATACTAGTGCAGAGAGTGATCCAGACGTAAATGTTATTATTTAAAAAACCATTCTTAACATGGGAGGGGAGGGTGTTTTGTACCTATTCTATACTTCAACCTTACAATTGAATAAAAAAACATCATAAAACTTTAATTAAACTTGGAAATACGATTTAAAAAATAGCGCGGATCAATAAGTGCACTAGCCCCCCCCCCCCTGATAGTATTTTCAGTAAATTTTTACTTTTACTGCAATTCAACACTTTTTTTTTTTTTTTTAATATAAGGAACTTAATGTTTTCGGGTATCGGCTCCAAACAACTATCACATTTAAATTTGGGGCAGATGAGTAGTTTTCCGCATATCTGGGCATTTATTATCTAATGTAATCCCTAATGTTTTCACTGGCGTCCATGTTTTCCCCCAACTGAAAAGGAAGGAGTTTTATAACTATTCTGTGTTTTCACCCAAAAATTTAAACAAAACATAACGTAAAACTTGAATTCAACTTAGAGAAAGAGAGAGAGAGAGAGCATGATACCTCGCTACAATGTGTTTTCAAATCTGTAAATAAGTCAACAATATTTATTTTGATACTCGTGCACTGATTGATCCGTGCTGAAATAATAACGTTATTTAAAAAGCCATTCATAACATGGGGAGGGTGTCTTGTACCTATTCTCTACTTTAACCTTACAATTGAATAAAAAAAAAAAAACTTTAAACGTGGAAATACGATTTAAAAAATAGCGCGGATCAGTAAGTGCATTAGCACCTTTATTTTTATGGTGTGGGGGGGGGGGGTCGCGTCTAGATTATGTTTGGCATAAAGTGAGGTTTTAAAATTCAAAAACACTCTGTGAAATGCACTCTGACCTATGGAATCGTGTATGAGCAGCCGGGCGGGCAGCCCCGTTGGCATTTTCTGGTAGTGACGCAACTAACTTCCCTCTCAAAGCGAAGGAAAAGCCTGGGAGGGCTGACCTCTTTTCACTATCGTCGCAAACGTATCATCGGCTTGTACGAAAAACGCCAACCCAAAGCTGCATTCGTATGCGTTAGTGTCTTTTTTTTTTCTTTCTTTTTTTTCAAATTACGTATCGTTTAACTCTAGCAGAAATGTAATCGCGCCTTTTTATTCGTAGCGTAACCTGGGAAGGGTGTCTTGTAACTATTCTGTACTTTCACCTGAGAGTTTAGGTGAGGGGGTGTAGGTGTGTTTTGGAAGTATAATCCATAAAGAAAATAAACCCACTTTTAAAAGAGAAATTACGAGTTTTTTTTTAATATTTTATTCGCAGTTTCGTGTTAGGGGTGTCAAAAATCCCTACAAATATTCTGATACACCTAGAGGGGGTGGCTTGTTCGGTCGTAAATTTCGTTTAAATATATTTTAATTCATGCAGATTTCGTATTTATTATTAACCTTAAAAATACAAAAGAATAAAACTCTTTAATAAAACAAAGACGAAACTTTTAAAGCAGCGGCGACTTTTTTTTTCTTTTTACGGAACAAAGTTTCTAATATTAACAACATCGAGTTTTTAACATGACAAAAATAAAAATGCGACGATTATTGTAGAGAAATTGCAATTTTTATTAAACGAAAACTACGACTTATGTTAAAAACTAAATGTTGGTGTTTTTAATATTATAAGCTTTGTTCCATAAAAAAAAAAATGAAGTCGCCGCAGCCTTTTCATATCTTCATCCTTGTTTTAAGTTTTGTTTGAAAATAATTATTTTCTATTGTCGCATTTAATCTCTTGGTAAGTAGTAAAAATTAGGGTACTCATGCGCTAGGTGTGTCAGAAATTTCGTGAAAAATAGTGAATAATTCCACCCCGTCTTTCCAAGCTTATAACTCCTCGAAAAATGTAATTCAAGCCCTAATTTTTTTTTCAATTAAAGGAGCAAGGACCAAGGTTTCATTAAACAAAAAAAACAAAACAAACAACGTGTGTTTTTTTTTTTTTTTTTTTTTTTTTTTTTTTTTTAAGGTTTAATCTTCGGACTTTATAGGTAATTTTCTAAAAAAACACTACTTTTTTGTTTTAAATTTGAATATATTATTTATTGACCTTTTCTCTTCAATTTGTGATGTATAACACTTTGGTGAGTAAATTAATTATTTACTTTTTAATAGACACTTGAAAATGGGGGGAGGGCGTGAATTAAAAAAAACAAACGTTTGTCTAAAATATTATATTCGGTTTATTGGAAAGAGCATAAAATTTCACATTGATCCTGAAAATATCGTAAAAATAGAATCAATTGGAAAAATTTTGATAGATTTTTAAAGTTTAAAAATTGAAAAATATTGAGTTCGTAAAATTCATTACTGTTTTTTAAAAAATAAAAAAAAATATTTCTATTACTTTTAAAACAACTTTAATAGTTTATTTTTGGAAGTATAATCCATAAAGAAAATAAACAACCCACTTTTAAAAGAGAAATTACGAGTTTGTTTTTTTTATATATATTTTATTCGCAGTTTCGTGTTAGGGGTGTCAAAAATTCCTACAAAAATTCTGATACACCTACTCATGCGCTGATTGATCCGTGCTGAAATAATAACGTTATTTAAAAAGCCATTCTTAACATGGGGAGGTTGTACCTATTCTGTACTTTAACCTTACAATTGAATAAAAAAAAACACACAGATAAAACTTTAATTAAACGTGGAAATACGATTTAAAAATAGCGCGGATCACTCTCTGCATTAGCATCAAAATTAGAAAAAAGATGCCACAGCAACTTTTTTGTTGTTTTCATCTAATGAAAATATCGTTGGTTTTAGCGTCGTAAATTATGTATTCTCTTACTAGTCGCGTAAAGACTGCATTTGATATTCTTAATGTTATCAACTTTGTTGCATAAAAAAATTAATCGCAGCTATTTTATGTTTTGTTTTCATAAAAATATCGTTCCATCGAGCGTCCTATATTATGGGATGAAAAAAAAAATGAATGAATGTCTTGGCAAACGAGAGACGTCTCCCTCTACACATTGACAAATTGCAGAACAGTGCCCTTATGCAGAATACGGACCATGCTAATTTTTTTTAAAATATGATTTTTAAATTAAATTTAATTTTTATGGTATATTTGTTATTTATTTTGCCGTGGTATTTGACCAAGAAGAAATTGTATAATGCAGAAATGCCTGTATTTATTAAAGCTGAGGTGAAAATACAGGGTAGTTAGCAAAAACGCCATTCCCATTTGTTATAAATAGTTTTGTAAATAATAACGGTACTATTATTTAAGCATAAGTACCCATGTCTGTACAACAATTTATTTAAGCACTAGCAGTACCCGCTAACCGTCGTTGCCCGGTAGAAGCATGTCCCACAACTCGAAAAAAAAAATAAAGTGTGGTTGTTGCTGCTGCCCAACCCCAACCTTCTCACGTTACGAACGGCTTTTGGAATAGATACCCCAACTCTTCATGGTAAGAACGACTATCTGAATGGATACCTTCAACCTCGCCTTATCAAGAAGGGGTAGAGAGAGGTGGTGTAGTAAGAATATTGAGAAAACGGCAGCCGTAAAAAAAAAAGTAGCAGCGAGGGTAAAAATAAAAATAAAAATTAGACGCAGTAGGCAGCCCAGGTGGAGAGAGGTGAAAAAAAATAATAAAAAGTAGGAGGGAGGCGGCAGGTTCGAATCTGTAAAGCGAAGGACGAAAACTGGAGAAAAGTCATCCAGTTAGTCGTCGTGGGCGGTAGAAATAAAGTTATTCATCACAAGGAATATGACTTTTGAGAGAGCAAAAGATACAGTGTAAGTTTTGACGGACTAGATTCGCTGTTTTCAATAAAGAAAATCAAGAAATACTTTATCGCACAGTTTTAAATCAAAACTTGGATTCCATGAACAAAGCTCCTTTCTTAGAACTGCACGCCTGTGGAACTCTGTTACATCTGCCTGCTTTCCACCTGACTACAACTTGGATGTCTTCAAGTCCAACGTTAACAAATTCCTAATGAACCGCCCCCTTAAGTAAACACTTTAATCTCCACACTAACGTACTGTACGTGCAATAACCCTTATCCTTGATAAGCCCTTCCCATCCCTCAAAACGAAAATGTGGCTCATTATTTGTGTTTCATGTAGTTTTTAATGCTTTTTAGTTGATTAAAAAAATGTGTTACGAGCGTTTCACAGAAACAATTGAATGCATTCCATCTCATTTATTTGGGGTGGGTGGTAAGGAGATAATCAACACAACAGTGTTTGAATACATGGTTAAGTGGCAGTTTTAGTCATCTAGAACTGCTTTAAAACTTCACCGCGCACTCATTTTCGACCAAATTTAAAACAATTATTAGTTTATAGATCACCTTCTCAGCTATATTGTGAAAAAAAAATCAATTTTCGTTCAGTAAAACAAAAGTTATAATGAATTTTCTGGCGTTCAAAATCCTAAAAATATGTAAGGAGGTGAGCGACACTTTTTATGACTGGTTTCCATAGCAACCACGTCGCTTCAGCGACTACTGTTGCTACTAATTCGAAAAGAGAAGTAACTAGTGAAACTGAATGAAAGGGAGATAATTGAGGGGATTTTATAGAAAAACAGACGAATGCTGTACATTGTTATTACATATGTGTTTATGAGGACAAAAAAAATAAGACTAAAATTAAACAAAGTACAAGTGAATTTATTGGAAGCCTGGAAAAAATCATGGATTCCAATAAAAAAAAAATGCGAGCATGAAAAGTAATATAGTTAAGCTTAAACATGGAAAAATAAAGGACTGGTTGTTAAAACTGGAAAAGAAAAGGACAAAAATTCTAGTAAAAAAATATAATAAATTTATAACTTCAAATATTCCAGCATTAAGAATTTTTTTTTACATTCAATTTATAACATTGTATAATTAATTCATAATGCTGCAATATTTTAAATTATACATTTATTATATTTTTTACTAGAATATATTGTCCTCTTCTTTTCCAGTTTTGACTGCAATAAGGGATCGAAAAGTTCTAAGCCAATGTGAATAGCAGGAACATTTGAAGGGAGAATTTACTTTCGAATCGAAGAACGTTTGTGTTATGAGTTTATGTATTAGTTCCACATTCCGTACCATGTGTATATTTTCCTGCGGTGATTACTAGGATCGGTAGGAGGAGTTTAGTAATAGGGGGTGGGAGTAAATCGGGACAGCTTCCTCTAGAGATTAATGCAATAGTGTTGGTGTAGCTGCTCGGATATAATCAAGGATTTCATTGAAACACTGGGATATGACAGCAAAGTTTTTATAAAGTAACATAAGATAGTGGCTAATAGGTTGGACATAAGAAATTTGTATGTGGCATCTGTTGTTGCAAACGTACGGTACTTTGGCCCAGAGAGGTGTATATATGTATACAATATTATATATAAATAGAATATTGTATGTATGTATATCGGTGTGCGTATGTATATCGGTGTGCGTATGTATATCTGTGTGCGTATGTATATCTGTGTGCGTATGTATATATATCTGCGTATGTATATATATCTGCGTATGTATATATATCTGCGTATGTATATATATATATATCTGCGTATGTATATATATATATATCTGCGTATGTATATATATATATATCTGCGTATGTATATATATATATCTGCGTATGTATATATATATATCTGCGTATGTATATATATATATCTGCGTATGTATATATATATATCTGCGTATGTATATATATATATCTGCGTATGTATATATATATATATCTGCGTATGTATATATATATATCTGCGTATGTATATATATATATCTGCGTATGTATATATATATATCTGCGTATGTATATATATATATCTGCGTATGTATATATATATATCTGCGTATGTATATATATATATCTGCATATGTATATATATATATCTGCGTATGTATATATATATATATCTGCGTATGTATATATATATATATCTGCGTATGTATATATATATATCTGCGTATGTATATATATATATCTGCGTATGTATATATATATATCTGCGTATGTATATATATATATATATCTGCGTATGTATATATATATATATATCTGCGTATGTATATATATATATATATATCTGCGTATGTATATATATATATATATCTGCGTATGTATATATATATATATATCTGCGTATGTATATATATATATATATCTGCGTATGTATATATATATATATATATATCTGCGTATGTATATATATATATATATATCTGCGTATGTATATATATATATATATATCTGCGTATGTATATATATATATATCTGCGTATGTATATATATATATATATATCTGCGTATGTATATATATATATATATATCTGCGTATGTATATATATATATATATATCTGCGTATGTATATATATATATACCTGCGTATGTATATATATATATATACCTGCGTATGTATATATATATATCTGCGTATGTATATATATATATCTGCGTATGTATATATATATATCTGCGTATGTATATATATATATCTGCGTATGTATATATATATATCTGCGTATGTATATATATATATCTGCGTATGTATATATATATATCTGCGTATGTGTATATATATATATCTGCGTATGTGTATATATATATATCTGCGTATGTGTATATATATATATCTGCGTATGTGTATATATATATATCTGCGTATGTGTATATATATATATCTGCGTATGTGTATATATATATATCTGCGTATGTGTATATATATATATCTGCGTATGTGTATATATATATATCTGCGTATGTGTATATATATATATCTGCGTATGTGTATATATATATATCTGCGTATGTGTATATATATATATCTGCGTATGTGTATATATATATATCTGCGTATGTATATATATATATCTGCGTATGTATATATATATATATCTGCGTATGTATATATATATATATCTGCGTATGTATATATATATATATCTGCGTATGTATATATATATATCTGCGTATGTATATATATATATCTGCATATATATATATATCTGCATATATATATATATCTGCATATATATATATATCTGCATATATATATATATCTGCATATATATATATATATATGCATATATATATATATATCTGCATATATATATATATATATATCTGCATATATATATATATATATATCTGCGTATATATATATATATATCTGCGTATATATATATATATATCTGCGTATATATATATATATATCTGCGTATATATATATATATATATCTGCGTATATATATATATATATATCTGCGTATATATATATATATATATCTGCGTATATATATATATATATATCTGCGTATATATATATATATATATCTGCGTATATATATATATCTGCGTATATATATATATATATATCTGCGTATATATATATATATATCTGCGTATATATATATATATATCTGCGTATATATATATATATATATATATCTGCGTATATATATATATATATATATCTGCGTATATATATATATATATATATCTGCGTATATATATATATATATATATATCTGCGTATATATATATATATATATATATCTGCGTATATATATATATATATATATATCTGCGTATGTATATATATATATCTGCGTATGTATATATATATATATATATCTGCGTATGTATATATATATATATATATCTGCGTATGTATATATATATATATATCTGCGTATGTATATATATATATATATCTGCGTATGTATATATATATATATATCTGCGTATGTATATATATATATATATATATCTGCGTATGTATATATATATATATATATATATCTGCGTATGTATATATATATATATATCTGCGTATATATATATATATATATATATATCTGCGTATATATATATATATATCTGCGTATATATATATATATATCTGCGTATATATATATATATCTGCGTATATATATATATATCTGCATATATATATATATCTGCGTATATATATATATATATATATCTGCGTATATATATATATATCTGCGTATATATATATATCTGCGTATATATATATATCTGCGTATATATATATATATATATATCTGCGTATATATATATATATCTGCGTATATATATATATATATATCTGCGTATATATATATATATATCTGCGTATGTGTGTATATATATATATATGTGTGTATATATATATATATGTCTGCGTATGTGTATATATATATATATATCTGCGTATGTGTATATATATATATATATATCTGCGTATGTGTATATATATATATATCTGCGTATGTGTATATATATATATATCTGCGTATGTGTATATATATATATATGTGCGTATGTATATATATATATCTGCGTATGTATATATATATATCTGCGTATGTATATATATATATCTGCGTCTGTATATATATACATATCTGCGTCTGTATATATATACATATCTGCGTATGTATATATATATATATCTGCGTCTGTATATATATACATATCTGCGTATGTATATATATACATATCTGCGTATGTATATATACACATCTGCGTATGTATATATATATATATCTGGGTATGTATGTATATATATAGATATATATATATTTGCGTATGTGTATATATATATATATCTGCGTATGTGTGTATATATATATATCTGCGTATATATATATCTGCGTATATATATATATATATATATCTACGTATATATATATATATATATCTGCGTATATATATATATCTGCGTATATATATATCTGCGTATATACATATATATCTGCGTATATATATATATATATCTGCGTATATATATATATCTGCGTATATATATATATCTGCGTATATATATATATCTGCGTATATATATATATATATCTGCGTATATATATATATATCTGCGTATATATATATATATCTGCGTTTATATATATATATCTGCGTATATATATATATATCTGCGCATGTATATATATATATATCTGCGCATGTATATATATATATATCTGCGCATGTATATATATATATATATCTGCGCATGTATATATATATATATCTGCGCATGTATATATATATATATATCTGCGCATGTATATATATATATATCTGCGCATGTATATATATATATATCTGCGCATGTATATATATATATATCTGCGCATGTATATATATATATATCTGCGCATGTATATATATATATCTGCGTATGTATATATATATATATCTGCGTATGTATATATATATATATATGCGTATGTATATATATATATATCTGCGTATGTATATATATATATATCTGCGTATGTATATATATATATATCTGCGTATGTATATATATATATATCTGCGTATGTATATATATATATATATCTGCGTATGTATATATATATATATATCTGCGTATGTATATATATATATATCTGCGTATGTATATATATATATATATCTGCGTATGTATATATATATATATATCTGCGTATGTATATATATATATATATATCTGCGTATGTATATATATATATATCTGCGTATGTATATAAATATATATCTGCGTATGTATATAAATATATATCTGCGTATGTATATAAATATATATCTGCGTATGTATATATATATATATATCTGCGTATGTATATATATATATATATATATCTGCGTATGTATATATATATATATATATATATATCTGCGTATGTATATATATATATATATATATCTGCGTATGTATATATATATATCTGCGTATGTATATATATATATATATCTGCGTATGTATATATATATATATATATATCTGCGTATGTATATATATATATATATATATCTGCGTATGTATATATATATATATATATATCTGCGTATGTATATATATATATATATATATCTGCGTATGTATATATATATATATATATATATCTGCGTATGTGTATATATATATATATATATCTACGTATGTATATATATATATATATATCTGCGTATGTATATATATATATATATATATCTGCGTATGTATATATATATATATATATATATCTGCGTATGTATATATATATATATATATATATCTGCGTATGTATATATATATATATATATATATATATATCTGCGTATGTATATATATATATATATATATATCTGCGTATGTATATATATATATATATATATCTGCGTATGTATATATATATATATATATATCTGCGTATGTATATATATATATATATATATCTGCGTATATATATATATATATATATATATATCTGCGTATGTATATATATATATATATCTGCGTATGTATATATATATATATATATATATATATCTGCGTATGTATATATATATATATATATATATCTGCGTATGTATATATATATATATATATATATATCTGCGTATGTATATATATATATATATATATATCTGCGTATGTATATATATATATATATATATATCTGCGTATGTATATATATATATATATATCTGCGTATGTATATATATATATATATATCTGCGTATGTATATATATATATATATATATCTGCGTATGTATATATATATATATATATATCTGCGTATGTATATATATATATATATATATCTGCGTATGTATATATATATATATATATATCTGCGTATGTATATATATATATATATATATATCTGCGTATATATATATATATATATATCTGCGTATGTATATATATATATATATATCTGCGTATATATATATATATATATCTGCGTATATATATATATATATCTGCGTATATATATATATATATATATATCTGCGTATATATATATATCTGCGTATATATATATATATATATATATCTGCGTATATATATATATATATATATATCTGCGTATATATATATATATATATATATCTGCGTATATATATATATATATATATATATATATATATCTGCGTATATATATATATATATATATATATATATCTGCGTATATATATATATATATATATATCTGCGTATATATATATATATATATATATATATCTGCGTATATATATATATATATATATATATATCTGCGTATATATATATATATATATATATATATCTGCGTATATATATATATATATATATATATATCTGCGTATATATATATATATATATATATATATCTGCGTATATATATATATATATATATATATATCTGCGTATATATATATATATATATATATATATCTGCGTATATATATATATATATATATATATATATCTGCGTATATATATATATATATATATATATATATCTGCGTATATATATATATATATATATATATATATCTGCGTATATATATATATATATATATATATATCTGCGTATATATATATATATATATATATCTGCGTATATATATATATATATATATATATATCTGCGTATATATATATATATATATATATATATATATATATACCTGCATATATATATATATATATATATATACCTGCATATATATATATATATATATATATATATATATATATATATATACCTGCATATATATATATATATATATATATACCTGCATATATATATATATATATATATATATATATATATATATATATATACCTGCATATATATATATATATATATATATATATATATATATATATATACCTGCATATATATATATATATATATATATATATATATATATACCTGCATATATATATATATATATATATATATATATATACCTGCATATATATACCTGCATATATATATATATATATATATATATATATACCTGCATATATATATATATATATATATATATATATATATATATATATATATATATACCTGCATATATATATATATATATATATATATATATATACCTGCGTATATATATATATATCTGCGTATATATATATATATATATCTGCGTATATATATATATATATCTGCGTATATATATATATATATATATCTGCGTATATATATATATATATATCTGCGTATGTGTGTATATATATCTATATGTGTGTATATATATATATGTCTGCGTATGTGTGTATATATATATATGTCTGCGTATGTGTGTATATATATATATCTGCGTATGTGTATATATATATATATATATATCTGCGTATGTGTATATATGTGCGTATGTGTATATATGTGCGTATGTATATATATATATCTGCGTATGTATATATATATATCTGCATATGTATATATATATATCTGCATATGTATATATATATATCTGCGTATGTATATATATATATCTGCGTATGTATATATATATATCTGCGTATGTATATATATATATCTGCGTATGTATATATATATATCTGCGTATGTATATATATATATCTGCGTATGTATATATATATATCTGCGTATGTATATATATACATATCTGCGTCTGTATATATATACATATCTGCGTCTGTATATATATACATATCTGCGTCTGTATATATATACATATCTGCGTCTGTATATATATACATATCTGCGTCTGTATATATATACATATCTGCGTCTGTATATATATACATATCTGCGTCTGTATATATATACATATCTGCGTATGTATATATATACATATCTGCGTATGTATATATATACATATCTGCGTATGTATATATACACATCTGCGTATGTATATATATATATATATATCTGGGTATGTATGTATATATATAGATATATATATATTTGCGTATGTGTATATATATATATATATTTGCGTATGTGTATATATATATATATATCTGCGTATGTGTGTATATATATATATCTGCGTATATATATATCTGCGTATATATATATCTGCGTATATATATATATATATCTACGTATATATATATATATATATCTGCGTATATATATATCTGCGTATATACATATATATCTGCGTATATATATATATATATCTGCGTATATATATATATCTGCGTATATATATATATCTGCGTATATATATATATCTGCGTATATATATATATATCTGCGTATATATATATATATCTGCGTATATATATATATATCTGCGCATGTATATATATATATATATCTGCGCATGTATATATATATATATATCTGCGCATGTATATATATATATATATCTGCGCATGTATATATATATATATATCTGCGCATGTATATATATATATATATCTGCGCATGTATATATATATATATCTGCGCATGTATATATATATATATATCTGCGCATGTATATATATATATATATCTGCGCATGTATATATATATATATATCTGCGCATGTATATATATATATATCTGCGCATGTATATATATATATATATCTGCGCATGTATATATATATATATATCTGCGCATGTATATATATATATCTGCGCATGTATATATATATATCTGCGCATGTATATATATATATCTGCGCATGTATATATATATATCTGCGCATGTATATATATATATCTGC